>NC_047115.1:56710603-57010603 GCF_902500255.1 Thalassophryne amazonica | reverse complement strand
ATTCAGTGGAAACATCTAAGGTCAATCTTAAAAAGCTCTATTCTATACTGTTTAGAATTGGTGTATGCTTTTCATTTATTCTAAATTACTTAATTGTTATGTATGAAATGTATGGTTTGGTTTCTGATTTTAATTTGTGTAATTTTGTTTTTAATTTGTTCAAATATTTTTGTAAATTTACCATCTTTTTACTCTGTGCATCGGCAAAACACCAAAAGCAGGGTATTGTTTTCATATATATATATATATATATATATATATATATATATATATATATATATATATATATATATATATATATATATATACACACATGTCTGGACAAGATAACTCCAAAAACAGCTGGACAGATTTCCTTCAAATCTGGTGGGAATATTACTTTGATAGTTATCTAGAGGTGATTAGATGTTGGAATAATCAACTTCAAGGAAAATATGATGGAAAAACTCCTTTTTTTCTATATCAGAACAACCAAGAAGCCAATTTCAAAGGCACACGATGATCATCAATCATTGAGATTGATTGGTATGAAGGACTTCTTAAAGTCACACAGAAGTCATATGACGAAGTTGTACATAGTTAAAAACACCATTACAGACATATGTATATTTACTTGGACATTTATATTGTGGTGTGTAGCATGCAGGGCATGCATAGGGCCTATGATGCCTTTCATTAACTTTGTTTAAATTGTACAGCACTTTGTAACTTTTGTCTTGAGAGTGCTTTAGGGCCCCTCCACACATAGTGCGAATTTGGTCAATTTGCGCATAAAATGTGCATGAAGCAGGAATCGTGTGCAAAACGTGTAAAATCGCAGCTGCCTTGTACACCTGTTACTACAAGTATTTGTACACACCAGCAGCTGAAAGACAAAGTGTGCACTGTGCAAGCCCATCGAGCCCTCTTGCAGCAGGTGTCAGCCAAATTCCAGGTGACATGCACGAACATCTAACACCGCTTGCATGGCACTTAGAATATGTGTGGCCATTCGTACTATCATCATGAAAACAGTCTGTAGACAATCACTGTCGAGGTGGATGTGAAATTTGACTAATTTCCCTACAAGTGTGGCTTTCCAAACACATACACTGACACGTTGGTGTGTGCGCTGAACTGACAGGAGGTGTGGCTGCCGACAGAAGCACCTGTGGGGAGCTGTGGATCTGGATGTGATGTCGCGCAGCTGGTGGCACTGTGTTCCCATGTGCATGAACCATTGCAACGGCATCGTGCACGCCTGCCCGTCGGTACAATGTCTCGTAGTTCGCTCATATGAGCTGCTCCGACGGGTGTCACCCTGAGTTGCACATATTAGCACTTTGTAGGAAGGAGCCCTTAGTGCTTAGTGACTGGCGATCACCTTAGTATTTCTTCTGTTTTTCTTGTTGCTTAATGCTGACAAATTATACTGTATTTGTTGTATTTCTGATGCGTGATTCTGTTTTTTTTCCTCTCTGTTTAAGGTGCGACTCCATTCAGAGATGGGTGTGGTGTCTGTTTCTGCAACCCTCCTGTCCTGTGCACTGGCAAAATTTCCTGTATATTTGTTTTGTGAACTGTTTTGTATGTTGTGTCGGTAGCATGGCCCAAGAGGAGAGTCACCCCTTTAAGTCTGGTCTGCTTGAGGTTTCTTCCTCAAATCATCAGAGGGAGTTTTCCCTTACCATTGTCGCCTCTGTGCTTGCTCTAGGGGGTTGGTAAGGTTAGACCTTACTTGTGTAAAGCGCCTTGAACCAAATTTGTTGTGATTTGGTGCTATATAAATGAAAATAAATTGAAAAAAAAATGGGAATAAAACTATTATTATTATTATAACAACAACACAAAAACAACAAAACAGTGTACAAATCAAAAAGAAACAGCAAAAGGCTAGAAAAAAACAAAATGGAAGATCCCAGTCCGTAGACATTTTTAAGTCAAGACTTAAAATGTATTTTTATTCTCTTTCTTATGAATAGCTTTTATTTTTTGTCTGTTTTATCCTTTTACTTGTGTTTTTAAGAATGTATTTGAATTTTTTTATTTACTCACTTATTTTAAATTTTATTTTGAACTGTTCTGTGTGAGGCACCTTGAGGCAACTTTTGTTGTGATTTGGTGTGTTATAAGCTGATTAAATTGAATTGATCCCAATCAAGCATGATCATAATCACTTGAATGAATTGAAATCATCTGCTAGCCATAAAAAAAAAGAAAAAATGTTTTTTTACAGGCTAGCCTTCAGTACTTCAACCCAAAGTGACTGTCTAATTTCAACTAGTACTACACTATTCCATAATGCTGGAGCATGAAAGGCACAGGCTCTACCACCCGCCAACGTAATTGTTGCCAAAGTAAAACATACCACACCTGCACTATGAAAATGAAGGGTTCAGGTCAGCACCTAAGGTACAGTAGTGTTCAGAATAATAGTAGTGCTATGTGACTAAAAAGATTAAGAGGACATGCCCTTGAAATGGGTGTTTCAACAAGACAATGACCCCAAGCACACTAGTAAACGAGCAAAATCTTGGTTCAAAACCAGCAAAATGAATGCCTCGCAGATGTGAAGAAATCATGAAAAACTGTGGTTATACAACTAAATACTAGTTTAGTGATTCACAGGATTGCTAAAAAAAAGCAGTTTGAACATAATAGTTTTGAGTTTGTAGCATCAACAGCAGATGCTACTATTATTGTAAACACCCCCTTTTCTACTTTTTTTTTTTTTTTACTAATAGCCCAATTTCATAGCCTTAAGAGTGTGCATATCATGAATGCTTGGTCTTGTTGGATTTGTGAGAATCTACTGAATCTACTGGTACCTTGTTTCACATGTAACAATAAGAAATATACTCAAAACCTGGATTAATCTTTTTAGTCACATAGCACTACTATTATTGAGAATGACAGCCTCAACACTGCATTTAATCTATTATTAGACTCAGTTGGCTTCGCTCAAAATGTAAATGAGCCCACCCACCACCTTAGCCACACTTTAGATCTTGTTCTGACATATGACATAGAAATTGAAGACTTAACAGTATTCCCTGAAAACCCCTTTTTGTCTGATCATTTCTTAATAACATTTACATTTACTTTAATGGACTACCCAGCAGTGGGGAATAAGTTTCATTACAGTAGAAGTCTTTCTGAAAGCGCTGTAACTAGGTTTAACGATATGATTCCTTCTTTGTTATGTTTTTCAATGCCATATACCAACACAGTGCAGAGTAGCTACCTAAACTCTGTGAGTGAGATAGATTATCTCGTCAATAGCTTTACATCCTCACTGAGCACAACTTTGGATGCTGTAGCTCCTCTGAAAAAGAGAGCCTTAAATCAGAAGTGCCTGACTCAGTGGTATAACCCACAAACTCACAGGTTAAAGCAGATAACCCCTAAGCTGGAGAGGAAATGGCGTCTCACTAATTTAGAAGATCTTCATTTAGCCTGGAAAAAGAGTCTGTTGCTCTATAAAAAAGCCCTCCGTAAAGCTAGGACATCTTACTATTCATCACTAATTGAAGAAAATAAGAACAACCCCAGGTTTCTTTTCAGCACTGTAGCCAGGCTGACAAAGAGTTAGAGCTCTATTGAGCCGAGTATTCCTTTAACTTTAACTAGTAATGACTTCATGACTTTCTTTGTAAATAAAATTTTAACTATTAGAGGAAAAATTATTCATAACCATCCCAAAGACATATCTTTATGTCCGACTGCTTTCAGTAATGCTGGTATTTGGTTAGACTCTTTCTCTCCGATTGTTCTGTCTGAGTTACTTTCATTAGTCACTTCCTCCAAACCATCAACATGTCTATTAGACCCCATTCCTACCAGGCTGCTCAAGGAAGCCCTACTGTTAATTAATGCTTCAATCTTAAATATGATCAATCTATCTTTATTAGTTGGCTATGTACCACATGCTTTTAAGGTGGCAGTAATTAAACCATTACTTAAAAAGCCATCACTTGACCCAGCTATCTTAGCTAATTATAGGCCAATCTCCAACCTTCCTTTTCTCTCAAAAATTCTTGAAAGGGTAGTTGTAAAACAGCTAACTGATCATCTGCAGAGGAATGGTCTATTTGAAGAGTTTCAGTCAGGTTTCAGAATTCATCATAGTACAGAAACAGCATTAGTGAAGGTTACAAATGATCTTCTTATGGCCTCAGACAGTGAACTCATCTCTGTGCTCGTCCTGTTAGACCTCAGTGCAGCTTTTGATACTGTTGACCATAAAATTTTATTACAGAGATTAGAGCATGCCATAGGTATTAAAGGCACTGCGCTGCAGTGGTTTGAATCATATGTATCTAATAGATTACAATTTGTTCATGTAAATGGGGAGTCTTCTTCACAGACTAAGGTTAATTATGGAGTTCCACAAGGTTCTGTGCGAGGACCGATTTTATTCACTTTATACATGCTTCCCTTAGGCAGTATTATTAGAAAGCACTGCTTAAATTTTCATTGTTACGCAGATGATACCCAGCTTTATCTATCCATGAAACCAGAGGACACACACCAATTAGTTAAACTGCAGGAATGTCTTTCAGACATAAAGACATGGATGACCTCTAATTTCCTGCTTTTAAATTCAGATAAAACTGAAGTTATTGTACTTGGCCCCACAAATCTTAGAAACATGGTGTCTAACCAGATCCTTACTCTGGATGGCATTACCCTGACCTCCAGTAATACTGTGAGACATCTTGGAGTCATTTTTGATCAGGATATGTCCTTCAATGTGCATATTAAGCAAATATGTAGGACTGCTTTTTTGCATTTGCGCAATATCTCTAAAATTAGAAAGGTCTTGTCTCAGAGTGATGCTGAAAAGCTAATTCATGCATTTATTTCTTCTAGGCTGGACTATTGTAATTCAGTATTATCAGGTTGTCCTAAAAGTTCCCTGAAAAGCCTTCAGTTAATTCACAAAGGCAAATTGCACATCTGCAATTGGCCAAAATCAATGAAAAAAAAAGGATTTTGCACATTTGGATCACCCAGAAAACATCAGATCAGACTGTTTTAGCTGTTCTCACAACAGAGATCAGATTCAAACTGGACCTGAATTAGTTTTAGAGACACATGCAAGTGGCCCAAATCAATGAAATATAAACATAAATCTAATTTGACATGTTCACACCACACAGAAAGCTTCAGATCTGACTATTCTCACAATAATGACAGCACAAAAAAATCAGATTCACATTGAACTGGAATTAGGTCTAAGGCCAAGTGGCCCAAATTAATGCAAATAAATAAATAAATATTTTTAAATATTTTTAATACAGAATGTTGCCAACTTCAGAAAAGATTAGAACTGTCTGAATATTCTCACACTAGCCAGATACACTGACCAGCCATAACATTGTAACCACCTGCCTGACATTGTGAGGTCCTCCTTTTGTCACCAAAACACCCCTGACTCCAGTAGACCTTTGTATCAGAACCAACATCAGCTTTGTCGCAGTTTGAGCTACAGTCACTCTTCTTTTGGATTTGACTACATGAACCACCAGCCTTCACTCCCTACGTGCATCAGTGAACCTTGGCCGCCCATCACCCTGTCACCAATTCACAATTTTTCCTACCTTGGATCATTTTTGGTAGGTATTGATACTACAGACTACAAACATCCCAGAACAGCTACAGTTTTGGAGATGCTCTGGCCCAGTCGTCTATCCATCATAATTTGGTCCTTGTCAAAGTCACTCAAATTGTTATTCGCCCCCATGCTGTCCTGCTTCCAATACATCAATTTTCTAAACAAAATGTCAGCTTACTGCCTAATATATCCCACCCACTGACAGCTTCCTCTGTAACAAGATGTTATTGACTTTAACTATCAGTGGTCACAGTGTTAAGGGTGATCGTTGTAACTAAAAATCAAATTCAGATCAGATCTAGAATCATATATGTAAATGGACCACATATGATTTAAAACCAAACCCCAAACAAATGTGGCATGTTCACTCTGGAGAAAAAAGTAAAAAAAAAACAAAAAACAAAACAAAAAAAACAAACAAATAAATTGTCCTCGCAAGCATGCAAGCACCGCACCCCCCCCAAAAAACCTAAACTGCTTTTGCATGTTCACACTACACAAAAACAGTTTGAATTTTTGTCACATGCAAGCAAATACAAAGACGGATTCAAAACATATTTGTTGTATAAACACTGCACAAAATGCATGAAATTTCTGTCATATGCAGACAAAAACAAACAAACAAAAAACTGATTCAAAATTTTTCACTGTAAAAGCAGGATTAGAATTGTGTCACAAGCAGGAAGTGAGAAGAAATATCTATTTTGAAGTGTTTACACTGCACAGGAAATATGCATTTATGCAGTTTTCCCCCAAATTTCTAATGCACATAAAGATCAAATCTGTGATGCACACGGGTTTAAAAAAAACCTGACAATTAAATAAAGACCTTCACCAACAACACCAATAAAATCACATTTATGTCAGTTCCTCAAGGAATGTGAATGCAACTAGTGAATTCAAAGGTAATTTTTTTTGTCTTTATTTATTTATGGGTTTGTTAGTTTTTTTACACATTTGAAACAATGTGACTGGGGCCTGTAATTTGGAGGCACCAGTGAGAGAAACACAACTCAGAAGTGAACAGAACTTATTTTGTTAATATATGCACCTTAATTGTAAATTTATATGAGTCTCTAAAGTGCTGTGATGGAGCTGATTCAGGCCTGGCAGTCACCATGCTGATAACGTTTGTTCTTCCTCATTTCCTGCACCAAGGCCACAGTGGAAGGAAGTACTGTATGTTCTCAGTGTGAATTATTTTATGTTCATCACAAAATGATTGCGTTTTCTCACAGCAGGATGACACAACATTTCCACACAGGATCTCCAAAACAATAGCTGTTATAAATCTCATACACATGCACACATTATATATATATATAGGGATCCATGGGCTGTAGACTGGGTAGTGTTTATAAAATAGGTAGCTGACATTTATTTTCCAAGGGTGGTAATAAATTGTGCAATGTTTCTATAATGAGTTGAAATGGCGTGTGAGTCCAGAATGTTTTTAGAACCTAAAAACATATTTTATTTGGTGTGCGGTTTTATTTATTTTTTTAAATACGTCCATGTCCTTCCTGATATGAGGCAGTTTTGCTGCTTTCAAAGGACAACGACTGTAGCTACAGTTTTTAGAAGAACACAACCCTTCCATTTCCTGTTAATTGCATAGTTTTTATTTGAAATGTTCTACTTTGTCATTTGATGTTTAAATGTACCACAATGGAAATAAGTGTTTTCACTTTCTTGTGTCATCCATGTATTTTAATGTATTTACAATTCTATTATGTACTTATACTAAACTTACGAAATAAAATCACGCACACATTCACTCAATCACTCATGCTTTTAATATAAAGATGTTTTATTGCCCTCTGCTGCAATGGCGTGTGAGTCCAGAACGTAATTAGCAACATCCATTGTTTAGTGTTGTTAGCTAATATTCATAGTTTCTCCAAAAATATGAGTCCTATCCATTTTCCATTTTGGCAGCATTCATCTTTAATCCAAAATACATAAGCACACCAAATGGCAAATGTCAGCTCTCCACAGTTTGTCCATGATTGCAGTTACACACACACACAGCTTTTTGTCTTTTCCGCATTCTGCCACAAGCACGTGCTTTTATTTTTACACACCTACAAACGGAGATGGTGGCGGAAGACATCAAATGCAGAACTTCTTACTCATGAGACATGATAAGGGCAACATGACACTTAACTAAACTGACTAACACTTGTAGGCCAAGAGCAGACTTTAGTCTGCAGTGAAAATCCCTCCAATGTTTAGCATGCCAAACCTCCTCCCTTTGTTATATAAATTAGCCTATTCAATGAGCCAAGTACCTGCCAGCACTGCTCGCCCCACACTCAACTCACAGAACACCTGAGAAACAACCTCTTTCAAGATGAGGGGCAGGGGGGGAATGGGACTGAGACAGAGAATGTCGTTTTGAAGTTGATGGAACCTTTTATGGGCCAGAGAAGGACTATAACTATGGACAATTTCTAAGGTTGAATTTAATAACCTAAAAAAATAGAAAAGCAGAAGCAATTGATCCTTGTCTCAATCATCCAATGTTCAACCAATCATGTTTTGCTGCATTGGTCATGTGACACCGAGACCAAATCGAAAGAAGATTATGACGTGATACATTGCTGAACATTGGATTACTGAGACAGGGATTGATTGTTTCTCCCTGCTTTTCTATTGTTTTAAGGTTGATTTTTTTTTTTTTACGTTGAATTTTTTTTAGGTTGAACTTTTTGAGGCTGAAAATTTTTATGCTAAACAAATTCAACCTTAGAAATTCAACTTCAAACTCTGATGGCACAGATTTACTTCCATACCATCCCCTGCTTTTCTATTTTTTTGAGGTTGAATTTTTTAGGTTGAAGTTTTTAAAGCTAAATATTTTGATGCTAAACAAATTCAACCTTAGAAATTCAAATTCAAACTCTGATGGCAAAGATTTACTTCCACAGAGATGGCCCATACTGGCACACACAGTATGTTGGGCTGTTAAGACTTCATTCAAACAGGCAGTTTGGCTTT
The DNA here is from genome assembly GCF_902500255.1 of Thalassophryne amazonica. Taxonomy (NCBI): domain Eukaryota; kingdom Metazoa; phylum Chordata; class Actinopteri; order Batrachoidiformes; family Batrachoididae; genus Thalassophryne; species Thalassophryne amazonica. The sequence continues at coordinate 57,002,007 of NC_047115.1, read as the reverse complement.
TGTCATTACAGGTAGCAACCTCTGCGGGTGTGGCTGCAAGGGCCGAGTGTTACCATGAGACCTCAATATGTTAGCATCCTGAGAGGTATTAAAATGTTTTGCAAAGAGGAGGGGGCAAGCAGCAGAGCTGGAAATGTCTGGGCCTACAAGTGCTAAACCAACTGAACTATAAAACACAATAAATCAATAACACTAAACAACACTGTTAAATGAATATGAACCACAATAACAACATTTAAAACCTCAAAACCCGGAACTCCCATGGTGCAATGCAGCATAACTTCCATTGTTCACAGTTGTTGTTAATTTCTCCAAAAATATTAGTGCTATCAACTTTCTATTTTTGCAGCATTCATCCTTGACCCAAAATACACAAGCATACGGCAAATGTCAGCCCTCCCCAGTTTCTCAGTGATCTAAGCCATACACACGCATGCATACACGCACACAGAGGCCACTTGACTATTATAATATAGAAGATATAAAAGAAACATTGAAGAATATCATCATCATCATTATCATCTCTAATATGTGCATTGGATAGGTGAGACGCGTGCATGTGCCCCCCCACACACACACCTACACACACACAGAGAGTTATCAAAATGCAAACTCCTAAATAACACCATGATCAGTCAGTCAGGCTTTGCAGCCCCACTCACTATTCTAGAGGATTAAGTCGATTGAGATTCCAGTGAAACGTGCACGGAGGAGCGCACACAGAAGCCACAGTTTTTGGGGGGGGGGGGGCAAATCAATAGCCTACTTACTATTTCTCTGGGTTGCTGAGCCAAAATGGCGAAGGTAGACACACGATCACACAAGCATTTTGTATGGGAGGCATCTGTGAGCACCGTCTTGCATCCTTTACTGGACCAGGCTCCCCAGGAATCGTTCCTGCAACGACACAAGAAGACACAAAGAGTCACAGGTTTGATGCCACCGGCGCGTGCGTTTACGTGACGGGGCCGTGCGCGACTTCTGTTTGGAATTATTTATCGGAATGTAGAAATCGAAGCTGTTACATTAATTTTTTTTTTTTAAGGAGGAGGGGGAGGCGGTGCGGAGCTGTTCACGCACACCGGTGCTGATTGATTCTTCGCACGGAGACGAGCAGCAGCAACCCGCAGTCACACACACACACACGCACACACATATCTTTTTTTTTTTAAAGAATGTGTCATGTTTTACCTGGTTTATGTGTTTTATATCCGCTCTCCTCCCTCCCTCCCTCCCTCCCGCCGACTCGCCGCCAAAAAAAAAAAAAACTGGTCCTTTCTCCTTTTTTTCCTACTTTTTTCAGTGCGTTATCCTTCTCCGCAGATCTGCTTCTTCTTCTCCTTCTGCTTTTTTAATTAGCAGCTTTTGAATGCTTCCTTTTCGGAGGAGGGGGCTGATTTTCACCCTGGAAACGGCGGACAGCATCAAATTGATTCTCCCGTTCCGTCTCCGCTGGCGCGCGAGAGCAGGAGGGAGGGAGGGAGGAAGAGGAGGAGGAGGGGGAGTCTGAGGGAACATGCGCGCGTGCTACTGCAGGATCTGTTTATTCTCCTCCTCACAGTCCCACATGGAAGCGTTTTTATGATTAGTATTATGTTGGATGGTTCCTAAAAACCTGCGCTTTTCGCTGTGCCTCCCCGCGCCTCTTTAAAAACACACACATATAAATTAATAAATAAAACAAAATAAACACACACCCCCGCGGAAGCGGCGAAAATGGTTGCAACCGGCTCCCCGCTTCACAGCACGAGTAGGGGAAATAAATAAAAGGAGCTCCTCATCTTTCCTGTTTGTCATACACACACACATACTTTATATCTTACAAAAAAAAAATCTTTATTGAATTAAGCGTTCCAAAAGTGACAGATGGGTGTAACGATCCCAGCGTCACCTGACATTAAGGATTCCTGTCACGGATGTTCGAGCGGACACCTGTTGTCACGCTGTGATTGGTCCGCGCTTGTCTTGCTTCATTTCGGCACATCGCGGTCACGACACACTTCTGTGTCGCAGATTTGTGCACCCGGTGACCTCTGCCGCGCGCGCCGGTCCCGCGGTGTCGTTTGATCAACGTGGTACCGATATTTTATTCGTCCCGAGAGGGCAACTGTGCAGGATGTGCGCGCTAATCATTTATCTCCACTTTGAAGAGAAGGAGGATACACTGCAGGTGCAGCTAGAAGAGCACACTCAGAGTGCACACCTCAGTTCAGGTGCTGCTCTGTTCTTACAAAGTCTGACGACAGGTCACTAATAACCGGTTGCTGTGTCTGCAGTAGAGGTGGGCGGATCGATCCTAATATCGATACCAACGCTGGTATTGACATTGAACGATTCTCATGTAAAAAGATAGATACTCAAGCTTTTTTGTCTCCCGCAAGCATTGACTACGCTTACATGCCGTTAATATTTGGGTTAAGGTCAATATTCCGGTTTCTGAATCATTAGGAATAACCCGTTTACATGCTTAAGCAGACAGAGTTACTCCTGTATATATGGTCATTGGTATAATTTGGAATATCCCCATCTAAACAGCGAGGCACGTTTTCCACCGGTGCTTGATTTGGTCTGGCGTTCGTGCAAATTCTGCTTCGTGTAATCTTGCTTTGTGTAAAACCCCTCACTACACACTTTATACACTTTTCTCAAACAGGCATTAACATTTTCTCACTTTTCTCTCCTGTGTAAACACTCTCTTTTTTTCTTCTGGGTGAGAAGATTATAAACAGACACACACAGAACACAATGCGCGTGCTCGCCCTTCGCTCACTGCCTCCGGGGGTACGGATGCGGGACTTGCAAAGAATCCAAGTCATGGCCACAGGGCTCTGCGGCTGCAGTATACCGAGACCCTGTGGCGCTATGAATTTTTCCGCAAGATGCCGGAGTGCCCCGCATCAAAACAGCGAGCGTAGTCTCTGGACCTGTTGCCAGAGTTGGCGCAGCTCCGCGCAGCAGAGAGGGGGGCGGTGTGAGTGGCCTGCTGCGGCGTTTACCGAGCCCGCAGACTCAGTAAGCGCATCGGAGGCAGAGCAATCGCGGTGATGCCGACCGGTGCCTCCACCGGCCCGCCTGATAAGGACGCAGAACACAATGCGCTGTTTATCTCTGCTTCGGTGGGCTCCGCGCTCTGCATACAAGTAGTTGCCGTACTCAAAAGACCAAAATTCCTTGCGGATAGGATGTGCAGAACACAAAATTGTTCCTGTCTATGGGGATATCCCGATGCGCGTTTATATGACCTGATATTTGGGTTAAAAAAGGAGTAACCCAGGGGTCTTATTCGGGTTTTTAAAAAATGGAATATGAGCATATTCGTGTTTTTGCGGGTGTTTACATGGCCGTGCGCAACCGGGTTATTGCTAATATTCCGGTTATGAAAGGGTTATTGGCTGCATGTAAACGTAACTGCTGCGCACGCAGATTCAACAAAGTCTGCTCTCTGTTTGTAAGCGCAGCGCTGCGCTGTGTCACACAACACGGAGCAGCGCACCCTTGTATTGTAATAATTAGGAGTCATCCTTTTACCACACTAGTTCAAACTTCATTCTGTCAAGCATGTGATGATACGATAATTCCCCACAGTCCAGACCTTCTCAGCAATATTATAAAAGCAAAAGAAACTTGTTTTGGTTCAGTCTGGTCCATCAAAACTAACCACATTTTATTCATTATATGCCCTTTGATTGTGGAGACTTACAAGATGATAGCATTTTATGTTTTTGAGTTATCGTGTTAACGAACCAGAGTGGAAAGACTCACCTATCTATGTATTTGTATATCACCAAATCACACTGTAAGTCATCTCAAGGTGTTTCAGAAAAGCATGGCACAGTAATAGCAGACCCAGCTCAGTTGGGTGACCATCTGTTCTGGCAACCACAACAAATGTAATACAGTAGCTACCTGTCTTTCCAATATTCTCTATACTACAATATTCCCATAATGCAGTATAGTTAATTTTTAAAATGTATTTATTTATTTTAAAGTTTAAGGTTTTCAAAATACCTGACATTCACCACGGAGAAAATAAGACAATTGTTTTCTAAGACAACAACAGCAACAAGATCAACAACGACAACAACATCAAAATCATCAAAATGAAGACAAATTTACACAGTGCTGGGAGACCACAAACTATTGTCAAACACCTTCTTTCAGTCCAGATCTTTCCAAAATGATGCTCATCATTCATAACAATGTGACTTGACCTGAAACACATTCCAGGGACTCTAAAGTGGACTGGATCGTACTTGTGTCAGCCTTAAGTTGAGACTGACAGACAGATGGGGCAGTGATAAATCCTGCACTGATTCACTCAGTTTGATCAACAAATGAGCTGATCTGGAAGGACCATATTTTGATTTATTTTCCAGCTGTAAAGGCTGGTCATGGTTCACGGATGGTGGTTGAAAGCAAGCTGTTGAATGAGCTCACTGGGTGGCAGGATGAAGCACATCAGAGATCTGATTATGATGCCACTTGCATGCCTCCCTTTGGGGGGTTTTGGACACATCCAGCTTTGAGAAGGTCCTGGGCCCTTATTGATCAAACTGTATGTAGAAAAGGTTCTAAACTCTGTCATATGCCCAAAATTTCACATGTGTTTAAGTAAAAAAAAAAAAGAAAGAAAATAAAAAGCTACATTCATTAAGCGTGCACACCAGTCTTATGCACATCAGTAAGTATCAGCTGTTGATAAATCCCATTTGCATTCAGAAATGGTCTCAATTAACCGCATATGTTAACAAAACAGCCGTTTGAAAACCACATGTTTCCGGTCTTCCTCCCCAGAATAGTGGCAAAAAATACAAAGACAATAAACTTTTATGAAATGGAGATCAAGGTGCATGTGTGTGGTCACAGCAGTGAGATGACACAAATGGACACAGCAAGTGACAACACTAAGGGGCAAAGATGAGCCCAAAATAGTTTTGAGCCCAAAAATTCATACCAACCATTCATTCATGGTGTTGCAAAATGCTTCTGAATCACAATCACTTTTAGATTTAATTTTAACCAGGTTTAACAAGCTCATCACAAGAACCAACATAAAACTGTCCAAATATCAGAATAAGTACACAATTAAAAGTATACTCAACAAAAATATAAACGCAACACTTTTGGTTTTGCTCCCATTTTGTATGAGATGAACTCAAAGATCTAAAACTTTTTCCACATACACAATATCACCATTTCCCTCAAATATTGTTCACAAACCAGTCTAAATCTGTGATAGTGAGCACTTCTCCTTTGCTGAGATAATCCATCCCACCTCACAGGTGTGCCATATCAAGATGCTGATTGGACACCATGATTAGTGCACAGGTGTGCCTTAGACTGTCCACAATAAAAGGCCACTCTGAAAGGTGCAGTTTTGTTTTATTGGGGGGGGGATACCAGTCAGTATCTGGTGTGACCACCATTTGCCTCATGCAGTGCAACACATCTCCTTCGCATCATCCGTGAAGAGAACACCTCTCCAACGTGCCAAACGCCAGCGAATGTGAGCATTTGCCCACTCAAGTCGGTTACGACGACGAACTGGAGTCGGGTCGAGACCCCGATGAGGACGACGAGCATGCAGATGAGCTTCCCTGAGACGGTTTCTGACAGTTTGTGCAGAAATTCTTTGGTTATGCAAACCGATTGTTTCAGCAGCTGTCCGAGTGGCTGGTCTCAGACGATCTTGGAGGTGAACATGCTGGATGTGGAGGTCCTGGGCTGGTGTGGTTACACGTGGTCTGCGGTTGTGAGGCTGGTTGGATGTACTGCCAAATCCTCTGAAACGCCTTTGGAGACGGCTTATGGTAGAGACATGAACATTCAATACAACAACAGCTCTGGTTGACATTCCTGCTGTCAGCATGCCAACTGCACGCTCCCTCAAATCTTGCGACATCTGTGGCATTGTGCTGTGTGATAAAACTGCACCTTTCAGAGTGGCCTTTTATTGTGGACAGTCTAAGGCACACCTGTGCACTAATCATGGTGTCTAATCAGCATCTTGATATGGCACACCTGTGAGGTGGGATGGATTATCTCAGCAAAGGAGAAGTGCTCACTATCACAGATTTAGACTGGTTTGTGAACAATATTTGAGAGAAATGGTGATATTGTGTATGTGGAAAAAGATTTAGGTCTTTGAGTTCATCTCATACAAAATGGGTAAGTCCCTTCGGCTGCTCCCTTGTTTGCACTTGGGGTCGCCACAGCAAATCCAAGGTGGATCTGCATGTTGAATTGGCACAAGTTTTACGCCGGATGCCCTTCCTGACGCAACTCCACATTACATGGAGAAATGTGGCAGGGGTGGGATTTGAACCCGGAACCTTTTGAACTGAAACCAAGCGCATTAACCACTTGGCCACCACCCCAATTACTAATCATTAAAGTTGTCCCAGAATCCTTTGCACTCATGTGAAGTCACAGAACTGAAATCCCTCCTCATGAAGTTTGAACAGCAAAAATGTGAGGCCATTTTTAATGTAAAATTGCAAGAGGGAAATTGTTTGCTTTATTTATAGCAGACAGAGATCAATGTGCTTGTCACTGGGACTGAAGCCAGATGCTGTTTAGTTCAATGAGGCTACATGTCTGATTCTACCTCGACACAATTACTAATTGTGTAATTATTAATTTGAAGAAATAAAGAATGTATGTTGATGAGGTTGCATGCTTTGAAGGCAGCAATGCTTTCGAGTTGCGGTTTCCCTGTTGTACCAGTAGATGCTGTATGTACGCCAACCATATCTCATGGCATTTCCTGATGGCATTATGAAATGTGATTTTATCTATTAGTTTGTGATACCATCACGAAATGTAGTTGATTTTCATGATGGTAACAACAAATAATAGATACAAAATGTGGGCGGGGGACATTTGGGTTACTGTTATGGTTAGGGTGAGACAACCACGTCTCAAAAATATACTACATTTTGTGATGGTATCACCATCTAATTGCGTGAGACTGGGCTGGTGTACAAATGACCAGAGCTGTGTGTATACATACACACATTCCTAAGTATAAATGCATGTTGGTAAAACCCACACATTGAATAGAAATGTTCATACACAAGGTTTACACACAAATCTGTGTAGGAATGGTTGATATACAGTAGTGTTCAGAATAACAGTAGTGCTATGTGACTAAAAAGATTAATCCAGGTTTTGAGTATATTTCTTATTGTTACATGGGAAACAAGGTACCAGTAGATTCAGTAGATTCTCACAAATCCAACAAGACCAAGCATTCATGATATGCACACTCTTAAGGCTATGAAATTGGGCTATTAGTAAAAAAAAGTAGAAAAGGGTGTTCACAATAATAGTAGCATCTGCTGTTGACGCTACAAACTCAAAACTATTATGTTCAAACTGCTTTTTTAGCAATCCTGTGAATCACTAAACTAGTATTTAGTTGTATAACAGTTTTTCATGACTTCTTCACATCTGCGAGGCATTAATTTTGTTGGTTTGGAACCAAGATTTTGCTCATTTACTAGTGTGCTTGGGGTCATTGTCTTGTTGAAACACCCATTTCAAGGGCATGTCCTCTTCAGCATAAGGCAACATGACCTCTTCAAGTTTTTGACATATCCAAACTGATCCATGATACCTGGTATGCGATATATAGGCCCAACACCATAGTAGGAGAAACATGCCCATATCATGATGCTTGCACCACCATGTTTGTCACTGTTTCACTGTGAACTGTGGCTTGAATTCAGAGTTTGGGGGTCGTCTCACAAACTGTCTGCGGCCCTTGGACCCAAAAAGAACAATTTTACTCTCATCAGTCTACAAAATATTCCTCCATTTCTCTTTAGGCCAGTTGATGTGTTCTTTAGCAAATTGTAACCTCTTCTGCACATGTCTTTTATTTAACAGAGGGACTTTGCGGGGGATTCTTGCAAATAAATTAGCTTCACACAGGCGTCTTCTAACTGTCACAGCACTTACAGGTAACTCCAGACTGTCTTTGATCATCCTGGAGCTGATCAATGGGTGAGCCTTTGCCATTCTGGTTATTCTTCTATCCATTTTGATGGTTGTTTTCCGTTTTCTTCCACACGTCTCTGGTTTTTTTGTCCATTTTAAAGCACTGGAGATCATTGTAGATGAACAGCCTATAATTTTTTGCACCTGCGTATAAGTTTTCCCCTCTCCAATCAACTTTTTAATCAAACTACGCTGTTCTTCTAAACAATGTCTTGAACGTCCCATTTTCCTCAGGCTTTCAAAGAGAAAAGCATGTTCAACAGGTGCTGGCTTCATCCTTAAATAGGGGACACCTGATTCACACCTGTTTGTTCCACAAAACTGACAAACTCACTGACTGAATGCCACACTACTATTATTGTAGTATTATTATTGTATTATTGTGCCGCTGTATAAGACTGGGGATAGACACCACTTCACAAATTATAGACCTGTTTCTTTGCTTCCACAATTTTCCAAATTATTAGAAAAGTTATTCAATAATAGATTAGACAAATTCATAAATAAACATAAATTACTTACTGATAGTCAATATGGATTCAGAGCACATAGTTCAACATCACTTGCATTAATAGAATCAGTTGAGGAGATTACAAACGCCATAGACCACAAATTACATTCAGTTGGAATATTTATAGACCTTAAAAAGGCTTTTGATACAATTAATCATGACATATTAATCAATAAACTTGAACAGTATGGGATTAGGGGGTTGGTGTTGCACTGGGTGAGAAGCTACTTAAGTAACAGAAAACAGTTTGTGAAGTTGGGGGAATATACATCATCATGCTTGGACAATGCTTGTGGCGTCCCACAGGGGTCAGTATTGGGTCCAAAACTGTTTCTAATTTATATAAATGATATTGTCAATGTTTCCAAAATATTAAAATTAGTATTATTTGCAGATGACACAAGCATTTTTTGTTCAGGGGGGGATTTGCAGGAGTTACTGAGGAGGATCAGTATAGAAATGGGAAAATTGAAAATATGGTTTGACAGAAACAAATTATCATTAAACTTAAGTAAAACAAAATACATGTTATTTGGCTATTGTAATACAGACATACAGGTTCAGTTACAAGTCGAGGGCGTAGATATTGAAAGGGTACATGAAAATAAGTTTCTGGGGGTGATAATAGATAAGATAAACTGGAAGACTCATATAAAACATATACAAAGTAAACTGTCAAGAAGCATTTCAGTTCTAAACAAAGCGAAACATATTCTGGACCACAACTCACTCCGCATTCTTTACTGCTCACTGGTTTTACCATATTTACAGTACTGTGCAGAGGTATGGGGTAATACTTATAAAGGTACAACACAATCACTATCAGTAATGCAGAAAAGAGCTATAAGAATTATTCATAATACTGGCTATAGAGATCATACAAATCCACTATTTTTACAATCCAAATTCTTAAAATTCACAGACTTGGTTCATTTTCAAACAGTACAAATTGTGTATAAAGCAATAAACAATTTACTTCCAGCAAATATTAAAAATATGTTTTTTAACAGATCAGGGGATTACAGTCTGAGGGGGAAATTTAATTTAAAGCATCAGTGGGCACGAACAACATTAAAAGGTTTCTGTATTTCTGTCTGTGGGGTGAGGATGTGGAACAGATTGGGAGTGGGGCTCAAGCAATGTCCAAGCATGAACCAGTTCAAACAGCGGTACAAAAATATGGTTTTTTCTAGGTATAGGGAGGAGGAAGGGTAATGAGGGTTAGGGTGTTTTTGTTTTTTGCTTCGGCTTGTAAATATATAGTATTTTGTATGTAAGTAGGTATGTGTAGGTGTATATTTATGTTTGTGTATATATATGTGTATATATGTATATGTGTATATATGTGTATGTATATGTGTATGTATGTTGATGTGTGTATGTATATATGTATGTGTATGTGTATGTATATGTATATATATATATATTGATATCGGTTTAGGTGTGTAGGAATCTATGTGTATATGTGGCAAAGGGTATTACTGGTTGTGGGGAAGAAGGGGTAGGGATAAATAAGCTGATGCTTCACCCTACCCCTCTTCGGACATGTTGGGTACACAGTAGGAACTTTTTTGTTGTTGTCTTTACTGATCTATCTTGTAATTGTTGTTGTATCCAATGTTCAAAATAAACAGTTTTCATTGTGAACACCCCCTTTTCTACTTTTTTTTTTACTAATAGCCTAATTTCATAGCCTTAAGAGTGTGCATATCATGAATGCTTGGTCTTGTTGGATTTGTGAGAATCTACTGAATCTACTGGTACCTTGTTTCTCATGTAACAATAAGAAATATACTCAAAACCTGGATTAATCTTTTTAGTCACATATCACTACTATTATTCTGAACACTACTGTATGTGTGCCCTGGATCCAGAGCAATAGGAGCTTTGGAAATGTTTGAAAGTTTTCAGTTTAGTACCTATACTGCAGTATCTGCTTCAAAAAACAGCAATCTTCTGGAAGATATACGACACATTTATATGTGGCACTGGGGGAGTTTCTCATCTGAGTGATGGTCCAAAAACCATGTTATGAGGAGTGGAAAATCCACTGAGGCATTCTTTGATATAAATAAATCTAACATGCACTGAAATCCAGTTTTATAAGCTTTCTTGCATGCCTAAACAGTCGTCAGTCAAAATCTCGAGGACCTGTATCTGAAAGTTCACCAAACGCTGTTGGTGAGATTGGGCTACGTAATGATAAATGTTGGAAAAGAACATTTTACGAAGCCCAAGGTGTTGAATGGTGAACATAGCCTTCACACGGCAGCCCTCTGTTGCACTCTCCCACATGACTGTCACATTCCGAGGCAAACTCAGTGCACATGTCTTGTGAAGTCGCAGCCTGACAGCTCAGTGTGTTTTGGAAGAAGCCATCGTTCCCCTGTGAGGACTCAATCACAGCTCCTGTTTAACTTTTGTCTTACTAGACATTTGCTCCGCCTTTGTGCCACTGAGCAAAGCTGACAGGATCTGACTAATCCTTAATCTTATCAGGACACGTTGGTGACCCAGAATATAAAACGTCACATGGAGAAAGTGTCAGCGTTTGTTTTAAGAGCAGTGATACTGATAATGTGACGGTGTTGCCGTGACCACTGCTGACCGCCTGTCAGTGACGCAGTGATATAAGAGCAAATTAAAAGTCGCAGAAGTCGAACTTGTGAGAGAATTATGAGTTGACGAGACGTGCGTGACACCACAGAGGTACACAAAGCCAAAAACCCAAAGATTGAAGCCTCGTAAGTTCATGGTCGCCGCGCCCAAACTGAAAAAGCCACCAGGTGCAGCAAGCACATGTCTGCTGAGTGACCAGATCTGGCAGTCATTTTTGCATTTGACACGGTTTTGCTCGGCATAAATGCATCCAGAATTAGGGGGTCATCTATTTGAAATTCCATGCATGTCTGAATTAAATCAGCCAGATGCTGATGGTGCTCAGAAAGTGCCTTAGGCAATGCACTTTAGGCGATTTTATAAAGTCTTGGAAGACTGACACACAATGGTGAAGTTGGGCAGGGGGTGAGGGCTGGGGTGGTGGTGGTGAGGCAACGCTTGGAAATGATTCCATCCATCTTGGATCTCTTGATGACAGCAATTTATATCAGTCTGTGAGCCATACTGCGCATGTTAACTGAATGAAGAGACAAGAAAAATGAGGGCAGACGTTTCCAGTGGCAAGAAAAATCTTGACTTATTAGTCCTCTGTAGGCTGAGCCGCAGAGATGACGCAGAAAAATCAGATAAATGCAAACAATATTCTGTGCAGAGTGAAAATCCGCAGCTCTGACAGAGGCATAAAATGAAAAAGGTGTTCATGCTGATATGTGTGTATTATGCTCTGCTGTGGAGTCATCACATATATGCTGTGGAGTTACACATATCCTCAAGAAATCTGATTTATAGTCATGAGTACTATCTTGTGTGAGTTCAAAAGTAGAGGTCACTGGTCAGGGCGTTACGGTTGAATAATTCAGCGACCTTCGTCTGTATGTGGCTGAATTGTCATTTATTCATTCATTTATTACTGCAATCAAGGGTCACAGGGGCTGGAGCCTATCCCAGCCGTCATAGGGCGAGACGTGGTGTACATCCTGAACAGCATGCCAGTCTATCACAAGACCACAGACAGACACACAAACACCTCTGGTCAGGTGAAATGTGGGTGTTCTGTTGGTCTCAAACCACTGGAGGTTCTCAACACTCAAGCACCTATGAGCTGCTTCATGAACCAAGCCATATTGCCAAAATGTCAAAGCTCATGCTCCCTCACAATGCACGTGATGAGCCCCCAATTTAATTGACAAGTCAATAGGTAAAAGATGTCAGCATTTATTTGAATGCCAGTCACTGAATGGACTTGCACAGAGGGTGCAAGGCTAGTTGAGGAGTGTCCCAACACACTTTCCTTATTACGTAGTGGAAAGTATCAGAGTAAATCCTTGCACTGTTTGTAAAATGGTTAGGTTTACAATGTTTATTTTTCATCAGGGTGTCACAATACATGTGCACTACAATAGACTGGTGTCCTCTTTCAGGGTCTACCTGGAAGTTATAGGCCTCATGCCCTACAACTGCTGGGATAGGCTTCAGCCTCCCATGAGAAGCGGGTAGAGAAAATGGATGGATGGACTGTACATGTATTTTTATTGAATTGTGCCATACACACGCAACTGTTTGGTGCACAGAACAGTACACGGACCGTCTACAGACTTTATCTCTCTGGTCTCATGGTCTTTGCAGGAGGCGTGGCCAACAAAGCCATTCAAAGCAAACCACCCGCATTTTTCCACCCAGAAACTTTGGAAGCATAAATGGAATTGGTTAATTTACCTTTTCTTCCGAAATGTGAACCAAAAAGCGAAAGTGTACCGATCCACATTTGTGTTGAATCAGTGTCCCCAGATGAGATCAGTCCAATCATTTAAGCTGAGACAGACAACACCACCAACTTATGACAAAAGTTGACATTTTATATGAATTAGTGTAAAATGTCATAGATGAGATGGCCAAATCTGTACAGTGAGGATTTATGAGATGCCATTATTTGCACAAAAATCAAACAAACTTAAAATGGACAAAGTATTGAAAGCAGTCTGGCTCGACACGTCGCGTGAGATAAAAAAACACTGTTAACACGGTGCACAGTAAATTCAGCCAACGTGAATGACAAGAGATATCATCTATTTCAAAAATGTTTCATGAAAAAAGAAAGTTTAAATTTTCACTTTGTCTCACAGTGCTAAAGTGTCTGATGGCAGCTCTCTACTGTTCACAGATTAAAGACACTGTATGAAGATTTGAAGAACTTTTCAAAAACCGAACTTGTACCGACTCGTGATGTCTAAACCGAGGAGTGACCCAAACCATGACTTCTGTGTACCATGACACCCCTATGATTGATGGCGCCCCTGACTGATGACACCCCTATGAATGATGACACCCCTATGAATCATGAGGCCCCTATGATTCATGAAGGTTCTATGATTCATGACGCCCCTATGATTCATGAAGGTTCTATGATTCATGACAGCCCTATGATTGATGACACCTCTATGATTCATGAGGTCCCTATGATTCATGAAGGGCCTATGATTCATGATGCCCCTATGATTCATGAAGCTCCTATGATTCATGATGCCCCTATGACTCATGACGCTCCGATGATTCATGAAGTTCCTATGATTCATGATGCTCCTACGATTCATGATGCCCCTATGATTCATGACGCCCCCATGATTCATGAAGCTCCTATGATTCATAACGCCCCTATGATTCATGATGCCCCTATGATTCATGAAGCTCCTATGATTCATAACACCCCTATGATTCATGATGCCCCTATGATTCATAACACCCCTATGATTCATGAGGCCCCATGATTCATGAAGCTCCTATGATTCATGACACCCCTATGATTCATGAAGCTCCTATGATTCATGATGCCCCTATGACTCATGACGCTCCGATGATTCATGAAGCTCCTATGATTCATAACGCCCCTATGATTCATGATGCCCCTATGATTGATGAGGCCCCCATGATTCATAACGCCCCTATGATTAATGATGCCCCTATGATTTCATTCATGAAACAACATAACAGCAGGTTGTCCAGTTCCTTTTGCTCCATTAGGAGTACTATAACTCCTGAACCATTCGGACACTTTGGTTTCAATTAACCTTAGTTTGGAGAAAACAGTAACAATACATACTTACTTCTTGCTTTCATTGTTCAAATGAATTTGGACTTAACTGCAAATATGTCTAACATTTTGAAGGAGGTCACAAATGGAGGTTATAGTTTAGTCAGTTGGATTCCAAAGCGACACAGGCGCTTGGGCTCCCGTCTACGGCTGGGATTGCAGTTTATTCAAAGTAGAATAAAAGCACTGTAGATTTCTTGAACAAGTCGTCAACAGGTGAAATTAGCTATGATCAAATGTAATATAACCTTTAAACACCAGCGAGTCAATCAAAATAGAATAAACAGCACAGCATCACTGGCGCAGTGACTTGAATGGGCAGATTCAATAAGTGCACTGTGCGCGCAAAAACATGTAACCTAATGAATTCCGTCAATCATCAGCCATCGCAGTGAGATTTATCGTTACTGCTAACATCGCCCACACGGAGGTCATTACAAAATGCCTTTTCACTCGTTTAAATAATAAGGAACTTAAGTGCTTTCACCTTACCATCGCCTCATCTGCAGTGCGGCTCGTTTACATTCAAGATCATGGCAATACAATCAAAAACTCTTCTCACACTAGTCCTTGGCACTAAACCTGATTATGTGTGAGTGTGTAGATCTGTGATATGGAAATGTCAAACACACCTGATGTTAAAGCAGGTTCAAAAGAAACCAAATCAAATGAAACCTTTGATGAAAGATAAAATGAGAGAACACACATCACAAACTTTTTATCTCCCTTTGCAGCTGTTTTTGCTGTATACGGAACTTGTTTAATGTTGTTAGTACATTTAAGTTGGCTTTCATATTGTCACAGTCACAGAGATGGTTTATCGATTAAAATCTAAATCCAGCTTCTTTTTCTGCTTCTTCTTCTTCTCTGGTTGTTGTGATTAGGGGTCACCATCCGTCTACCTCACACCATGTCCTTGACAACTTCCTCTGTCACCCCAATCACCTGTACGTGACCCCTCAGCACGCCCATAAACCCTGCCTTTGGCCTCCCTGTTCTCCTTCTACCTGGTGACTTCAACCTCAGCATCCTTCTCCTGGTATAGAGGTATTTCACCCCTGTGACCACCAGGGTTGGGTAGGATTACTTTGAAGGAATACATGTGGATTACATGTATGTATGTACATACATTTGGATACTTTTGGATTACATTTCAAAGTAATCCTACCCAACCCTGGTGACCACATCATATGACATGCTGTTATTCCACCCACAGACTTACTAGATAGGCAAGACCTTTCAAGATGGCAACGCCATCTGCTTTCTATTGACAGGAGCTCCAGTTTACACTCCATTCACAGCCTTATAGGGAGAAACGATCAAGAGGTATGATACATCTGACTTTATAAATCAAATCTATGCCTCTGAATTGACCTAAGCAAAGGTTTTCACATCTTAACTGTAAATAACGGCGGAGAAGTCAGCCAGAGAATCGACAGTGATTACCAATTACAGCTGCAGGAGTTCAACCTTTCAAGATGGCAGGGCCGCGATCCACTCAGGGGCAGGCTCAACCCAATCTAGTATATCTGTGGTTCCACCAGTGTGGACACATGGCTTACCTGCTCATACCAATAGGAGTCATTGCACGTTTTACAAGTTTAACCGCCCCATGGCCACTGTGGCTCTGTTCACAATCATTAAGGCTTAACAAGCACGGGGCGCAAAAGTCTGCTACTTCACGAAACAGAAAAACAATTCAACAATCTGTCTTGGGTGCAACATGTTACAAAGTAAATTCAGTTATGGCACAACAGGTCTTAAGACTGCACTTATTTCCATAGGCGTTAATTTTTTTCTTCGTCTTAAAATTGCTTTAAACTGGGTTAATTAAATTTCAATTTATTTAGTTTATATAGCACCAAATCACAACAAAGCTGCCTCAAGGTGCTTCACACAAGTAAGGCCTAACCTTACCAACCCCTAGAGCAAGCACAAAGGCGGCAGTGGTAAGGAAAAACTCTCTCTGATGATATTAAGGAAGAAACCTCAAGCAGACCAGACTCAAATGGGTGACCCTCTGCTTAGGCCATTCAATCAAAAAGGTTTACAAGACAGAACACAAGACAACAACAGTTTTTTCCTCTGTTATTTCACATGATAGTGAAAAAAAAGAATAAATAAAACACTGAACAAAAAACTGCAATATCTATCATCAGTGAAATGTTTTACTTAATTTATTTGTTTATTCATAATGAGGGTTCACGAAAATATGACATTGACTAATTCTACCACAATGAAATTTACCCAGGAATTCAAACATGACTGCAGCAAAAGCTAAATTAGAATTATGTTGTAATGAGTTTGTAATATAGAATTAGAATTGATGTTCACAAATTAATTCTTGAATACTTAATACTTTCACCAACATTTATTTTTTTATTCATTTGTTTGTCTGATAACATCATTAGGTGAAAAGTATGACTAAAAATGGTGGAAAGATTAAGTATTTTAAGGGTTAGTGCCCATTATATGTTGACTATGATATGAAATTAGATGTAGATTAAGTTACGGTTCGTGCCCTGCAACACACTGTACACTGATGGCCTGTCCAGTGTGTACCCCACCTCTTACCCACTGACTTCTGGCATAGGTTCCAGCCCCTTCAAGACTCTTAACTGGAATGAGAGGGTTTAGAAAATGGTTACATGGATTACAGTTTGTCTTTAAGAAGGCAATATGAGGACTTTTTGATTTTTGTAAACAACTCACAAACTATGGCAGATATCTTCATAGAAAGTTTATTTTCATGATTAATCACAAATCCAGTCCCATTTATACTTGATTTGGACAGAGTGCCTGGTGGTCCACCATGAAAGTGATTTGTAAAGTGTTTGTAGAAAAAGTTGTTCTTACCTTAAACTTAAATGGACTAAAGGTAGTAGAAAATGTGTAGTAAAACGGCTGTTTTTATTATTGCAACGTTAACATGACCGTTCTTATTGAGCTTTCGTGGTTGATTTATTTCCACCAAGTTTATTGAACATTACGGGGAAATAAATTAATCTAAAATCACTGGAGTGATCACATTCCCACCCCCACCCCCCCCTTGGTGGTTGTGTGACATGATGATTTCTATCTTGTCTGACAGATGAAAATGTTGACATTTGAAAAAGATTAATAAATTCATGTGTGCATCCAACTTGAAAAGTGAAGTTATTGGCATATATATATATATATATATATATATATATATATATATATATATATGTGTGTGTGTGGCAAACTGTTTTCCATTTATTTTTGCATTTATTCTTCTTTTGGCATTTAGGTAATGGAGCTCAGCAGATCCATGAACTCTGAGATGATCCAACTTTCCAAAAAACTATATAATGGTCTCACATCTGAAACTGCAGTGTTCAAAACAAAATTCTTTAAAACTTATGACTATCTTAGAATAGAAGACCCTAAATGATGATGGCTGGACAAAAAAACAAACAAAAAAACAAACAAACAAACAAACAAAAATACAAGCTAGCATAGGGCAGGCATATAAATAGTGCACATCCCATGTACTTTAAAACTACAGTCAGGTCCATAAGTCTTTGGACAATGATATTATTTTTGTCATTTTGCCCCTGTACCCCAAAATAATTGAGGTGAAATGAACCAATGAAGATGTGCTTTAGATTTTCAAGATATTCAACAAAATATTACATAAACCATTTGGGAATTGTGATCATTTGTATATATAGTCCCTTAATTTAATTTCTTTTTTGAGGGATTTTCACATAACTCAACAGATCAAATCAAGGTTCAAATCTCACATGTGCCTTCAGGTGAACTGTAGCTGAAATTTGACACCAAGAAAATCATTCTCTGTGCCACTTCAACAAAAATGTCTATAATTAATGATGCAACAGACAAACTTTGCATGATGCAGTTTTTCCCATCACAGCCCCAGAAGTATGTA
Source organism: Thalassophryne amazonica (assembly GCF_902500255.1). NCBI lineage: Eukaryota > Metazoa > Chordata > Actinopteri > Batrachoidiformes > Batrachoididae > Thalassophryne > Thalassophryne amazonica. The sequence continues at coordinate 56,983,875 of NC_047115.1, read as the reverse complement.
ATGCCTTCAGTTTTGCCTGGCTGTCTTGGAAGCTTCCCTCACTTGTGTCATTCTTCTTTGGTCACTCAGATTTTGAGACCAGACCATTCCAGACAGACCTCTGAAGCAGCAGACATATTTCGGTACCCTTCCCCAAATTTGTTCCTCGACACAATCTTGTCTCGGAGGTCTACAGACAATTCCTTTGACTTCATGCTTGGTTTGTGCTCTGACATGCACTGTCAACTGTGGAACCTTATATGTAGACAGGTGTGTGTCTTTCCAAATCATGTAAAATCAACTGAATTTACCCCAGGTGGACTCCAGTTAAGCTGTAAAAACAGCTTTAAGGCAAAAGATGTGAATACTTATTTACATGTGATTCCTTAGTATTTTTTTTAATACAATTGCAAAAATCTAAAACAAAAAACATTTTCATTATGGGGTATTGTGTGTAGAATCTCGAGGAAATAAAAAACAATTTAATCCATTTTGGATCAATAACACAATAAAACCAACCCTTCTGTGCACACAAGGGATAGTTTTACTGTGTTCATGATTCTCTTTATTACACTCTTGGAGTTGTTTCCCAGAGTCCATCATATCACTCTTGATTAATTTCTCAGTGTGCAATTTATTTTTCTGAAGGTGTCATTTTCATCCTGTCAATAAGTTGAGTGACAAAAAAAAAAAGAAAAAAAAAAAATTCTTGGCCAACCACCAGTCCTCTAACATGAAGTATAATTAGACCACCTTGTCGGGGGACAGGTTGTTTCTGTTACATATGTCACAGAGGCTTTAAACAAGCTATGTCACACCAAAATTATGCTTATATCAAGATAATATCTGTGAAAAAATTTCACCTACATTTATTCGTCACAATAGTGAATGACAGAAAGCGAATCCATACAGTAAAGTCACTAGTGTTAAATTAACACTGACAGTGTCTATATGTGTCCACACTGGGTGAGTGAGGAATATATTAGACACTGGCAGTGTTAATTTAACACTGGCGGTGTACACTTGCTGTGGATGCGTTGATAGCATTATTACAATAGATAGATAGATAGATAGATAGACTGACAATGTGAGGAACCTTGGGGTAATTTTTGATCCTACGTTGTCCTTTGACCTCCACATTAGAAATATTACGAGGACTACTTTCTTCCACCTGTGAAATACAGCGAACATTCGTCCCATCCTGTCTACGGCTGATGCTGAGACCCTGAGCCATGCATTTGTTTCTTTGAGATTCCACTACTGCAATGTATTACTTTCTGGTTTACTGCAGTCCAGCATTAGGCCTCTCCAACTGGTTCAGTATGCTGCTGCCAGACTTTTGACAGGAAGCAAAATGTTTGACCACATTACACCCATTTTGGCATCTCTTCACTGGCTTCCTGTCCCAGTGAGATCAGATTTTAAGGTTCTGTTACTAACCTATAAAACTGTTCACAGACTGGCACCTCACCTACCGAGCTGACCTAATTAAACCCTACGTACCGGCCCGGGCTTTGCGTTCTCAGGGTGCAGGACTACTTTGTGTCCCTAGGGTGAATAAAATGTCTGTGGGTCACAGAGCTTTCTCTTATCGTGCCCCTGTTCTGTGGAATGATCTCCCTGCATCAATAAAACAGTCAGATTCTGTAGAGACTTTCAAGTCCAGACTTAAGACGCACTTATTTTCCCTTTCATATGGCTAGTATACTGGCATAGTATGTCACTATGGTTTTACCACTTTTAATTAATTTTATTAGGAAACAGAGCGTGCATCACCTTAGTATTTCTTCTGTTTTTCTTGTTGTTTAATGCTGACAAATTATACTGTATTTCTTGTCTTTCTGATGCCTGATTCAGTTTTCTCTGTTTAAGATGCACCTCCATCCAGAGATGGGTGTGGTGTCTGTTTCTGAGACCCTCCTATCCTGTGCACTGGCAAAATTTCCTGTATATTCTTGTTGTGAATTGTTCTGTAATTTATGTCTGCAGCATGGTCCAAGCAGAGGGCCACCCCTTTGAGTCTGGTCTGCTTGAGGTTTCTTCCTCAGAAGGAGTTTTTCCTTCAATCAATCAATCAACTTTTTTCTTGTATAGCGCCAAATCACTGTTCATTCCTTACCACTGTTGGCTGTGTGCTTGCTCTGAGGGTTGGTAAGATTAGACCTTACTTGTGTGAAGTGCCTTGAGGCAACTTTGTTGTGATTTGGCGCTATATAAATGACAATAAACTGACATTAAATTGAAATAGATAGATAGATAGATAGATAGATAGATAGATAGATAGATAGATAGATAGATAGATAGATAGATAGATAGATAGATAGATAGATAGATAGATAGATAGATAGATAGATAGATAGATAGATAGATAGATAGATAATTAGTGTTCAGTCAAGTTGATCACCAACAGTAGAGTTAATTTATGCCATGATATAGTTGAATTATCAGGATATTAATGTTGCTATAACATGGTTTTGAATGGGTCCATATGTACTCCAGGCAGCATTAATTTAACCCTGCATGATGTACTATGTACAGCAGCCATATATTCTCTATAGGGCCTTGCTTTTCATTTGTGAACAGCGTTTTTGTTCTGCTAATTGTAACGTTGCACACTCTCATTTGCTTTGAACCAACATGGCTGACAGATGGTGTATTACCCCCTCGATGAGCCTGAGAGTGGCTGCTGTTGTATAATAGGTCGGGCCAACTGTCTGGGTGAACATGATAATCATAGAATAAATTCTTTGTGTTGTGCGCTTGTTAAAATGACTCACTGTAGATGGGGGATGAATGCAGATATTGCAGCCACTCGGTTTGTGAAAGTCAGAGAAAGAGAATGGGGCAGTGTTGTCCCAGTTGTATCTTTGCAGTGCAAAAAATAGACCCGTTGCCCTCAAATACCGTGATAGAGGACAGACCAAGCACAATTCACACGATGGTTCAACGTAAAAATAACAACCTCGGATGAGCTGGGGCCTGAGCTCTTTCAAGAACAGCTGCTGATATTAAATATATTATGATTGGGTTTAAATGAAGCCCAATCATAAATGTTGATTCAAATTCAGTATGTTATACCTTTTTTTTTTTGGTAAACATGTTATGGTTATCACCCCAGTTGCCAGCTCCACATACAAAATTCAGGGCAGTAGTTATCACTTGCCTAAATGTGTCTCTTTTGGATACAATAAGTAAATGGTTGTTGCGATGCACAAAATGAGTTCATTTTCTTTACCCTCCACCCATTTATTTATTTTTTGGTGTGTGTGTGTTTGTGTAGGATGACTTCATGGATCTGTTTTCATGATTACTTCTGCCAAGCAGGTCATGTTTTCCTTGCAGGTTTTCATTTTATTTTATTTTTAATATTATTATTACATCCGCCATGTAATAAAATCATTGGCGTTTATTTATTTGTCTGTCAGTCTGTCTATTAGCAAGATTACGTCAAAACTACTGCACGGATTTTGACAAAATATTAGGCGATGGAAGACTCCATTAGGGCCCCTTCACACATAGTGCGAAGTCTGGACGGCGTTTGGATGAAAACGACGAAACAACGTGAACTAGTTCAAAATTAGTGCACCACGAAACATTGCACCGACGGGCAGACGTGCATGTCGCCACAGTGATATATGTTTTTATTTATGTCCACTTGATGACAGCAAACAGACATACGCGTGTCACAGTGGGCAGTTGTTTGTCTATGTCTGTCCAAACACAGTACACGGTGTCCAGCTGGGATGTCCAGATCCACAGATTTCCACAGCCACTTTAGTGGGAGGACACACCACCTGTCATCTCAGTGCACAGACCAAAGCCACACTCGTGTGGGACTAAACAAATTTCTCTGTGAGTACGAAAGTGATTGTCTGCAGTATGTTGTCATGCCAAGAGTGCGAGTGGCCACATATTTTCTAAGTGCCATGCGAGCAGTGTCAGATGTTCGTGCATGTCACCTGGAATTTTGGCTGGCACCTGCCGCGAGAGGGTCTATTGGTTTCTCACAGCGCACACTTTGTCTTTAAGGTGCTTGTGTGTGCAAACAGTTGTAGCAACAGGTGTACGAGGCGTTGGAGGCAGGGACGGCATTACACCATTTGCACATGATTCCTGCGTCATGCGCACTAAGTTTGCATTTCATCCAAACCTCGTACTATGTGTGAAGGGGCCCTTAAATTCTGGCGTTGATCCAGAATCCGGATCCGGATTCTGGATCAAGTTTCACTTTGTATAGGCTTTGAAGGATTACGTCAAAACTACTTCACGGATTCTCACCAAATTTGAACCACAGATAGATATTAGGGCATGGAAGACTCCACTCAATTTTGGATGTGATCTGGATCTGGATCTGGATTCTGGATCAAGATTTCCCTTTATATCACCTTTGAAGGATTACTTCAAAACTATTTCACGGATTCTCACCAAATTTGCACCACAGACTGATATTGGGGCATGGAAGACTCCGCTGCATTTTGGAGGTGATCCGGATGTGGATTGGCAGACGTCAGAAATCTTTGATTGCTCTTGCTATTTTTGGCATGTTTTGCAGGAATGTGGGAAAACTTCCAGGCTGATTTTTGTAGGTAAGGGGTGAGATACAGGGGAAGGAAGAAGCTATTCAATTTTGGACAAAGAACAGATTCAGGGTTTTATTTTTTTTTTTTTCTATTTTCTTTAGCATTGCAACATAGGGAATTATAGAAAAAATCATTTTTTTTTCTCCATTCATTGCTCAGTACATCATACATGGCTCTTTATATTTAAAAAAAATCAGGCACATTCATACTGATACTATCTGTGAATGATGTGTTTTAATGGGTAACATTAAGAGCAGTACGGGGAAAAAACTTTGGATCCAGCACAATCAAATGTATTTTCATCGGGGTGATCTTAATTCAGCCACGTTATAGTAAGAAACAAGGCTTGAAATGTGTATCATAGAAGAGAGGACTATTGATTTTCATGGATTTGTGTGGTCTCTGAGTGGCCATCTAATTTAGTTTGTTTAGCTATGGCTCTGGGAGCATGTAGATTTCTGGTTCCATGTACATATTCTACACTCTAACTGAGGGATGTAATTTTTCAATTTATTTTCATTTATTTAGTGCCAAATCACAACAGAGTTGCCTCAAGGCACTTCACACAAGTAAGGTCTAACCTTCTAACCCCCAGAGCAACAGTGGTAAGGAAAAACTCCCTCTGAGGAAGAAACCTCAAGCAGGCCAGACTCAAAGGGGTGACCCTCTGCTTGGGCCATGCTACAGACATAAAAAAACAAAACAAATATACAGGAAATGCTGTTGGTGCACAGGACAGGAGGGTCGCCAGCACAAATACAACTCCCATCTCTGGATGGAGCTGCACCTTAAACACAGGGAAAAAACAGAATCAGGAACCAGAAAGACAAGAAATACTGTATAATTTGTCAGCATTAAACAACAAGAAAAACAGAAGAAATACTAAGGCGATTGCCAGCCACTAGCCCTAAGCTTCACTAAAAGACCCAGAATTGAGGTAAATTTGTGGCCGCGGCATGCTCCGTTTCCTAATAAAATGAATTAAAAGAGTAAAATCGTAAAACAAAACTATACCAGTATGCTAGCCATATGAAAGGGAAAATAAGTGCATCTTAAGTCTGGACTTGAAAGTCTCCAGAGAATCTGGCTGTTTTATTGACGCAGGGAGATCATTCCACAGAACAGGGGCACGATAAGAGATACCATTACTTGAATTTTTACCCGAGGCCAAAATATGGCCATTGGGTATTGCAAAGACTTTGCGTCTGTCCATCCGTCCATCCGTCCGTCAGTCCGTTTGTCCGACACAGACTCATGACTGAATATACTATCATGCTTGACCTGCTTTTTAACTGTGCAAACTCAATGAAATTTGTCTCCATCACTGATTATTGTGACTAATAAGAATTTATTCATCTCCACCATGTTCATAATACATAAATAGCACTTACAGGAAGAAAATTTCAAAGCACTCCAGATAATAAAATATCTGAACCTAAGGGAGCTAAAAAGAAAAAAGAAATAAAATTAAACATTCATAAGAACAAATTAAATCAAAAGCAAAATCAGCACCAAATACATGCATATCACAAAACCCCTAAAACGTTTGCTAAATGATTAAAAAACTTAATATACTAATTTTAGGCAATAAAAACCAGGTTCACCTGAAAAAACAAACAAACAAAAAACATAAAATCAACATTCTAATAGCCAACAGCAGATTATACGAGCGAAGCGCCGTGCAGCTCGCTCATGGTACACTGAGTCCCAACAGGAAGTGCCAAATTTTGAGTCCACAGTGAAGAAGGAAATGTCAAATGTTGAACACTTCCTGGATCGACACTTTCTGGATTGACAGACAAGATCTTGTGGAATCTCACGGAAATACATTGGCAAATTCACACTGAAACAGGAAGTGCCAAATTTTGAGCCCACACTGAAATAAGAAACGCCAAATGTTAAACACTTCCTGGATTGACAAGGCAGGAGATCTCATGGGATCTCGCGAGATTCAATGGCAAGTTGAGACTGAAACCGGAAGTGCCAAATTTAGAGCTCACAGTGAAACAGGAAATGTCAAATGTTGAACATTTCCTGCATTGACAGTATATGGGATCTCATGGGATCTCATGGGAATTCTGTGTCAAGTTGTGACTGAAACAGAAAGTGCTAAATTTTGAGTCCACAGTGAAACAGGAAATGGCAAATTGGGTTGCACTGGACTCCCCTGAAATCTGATTGGACACCCCAGGTGCCACCCAGATAACTGACATGTCACAGCAGTGCATATCTGACTGAAAAGAGCCATTTTGAAATCCGTGACACATATTGACTGCTAGGTCCCTCCTGTACAGTAGTTGGTGCTGTGTTCCACAAAAAAGTTCTAATCTTAGTGGATTAGAACTTAGAAGAAAAATGTTTGAGATTTGAAGCCGAACACATCGTCTGAACCACGGACTCCTAGTTATATTGGTGAGTAAATGGGTGTTTTCTAATTTCTAAAATGATCTTTCTTAAACTCAAACTGATAGCAAACCTCTATAACGATATACATTTAATTAAAACTAGAAAATGGAACTTCCTAATGGAGTGGTGTAGAGGAGGTTTTTCTGAAAAAGAAGATCTGAAGGTTCAGCTAATTTGGCCATATTGTGCAGCCCTACTGTGACCTAGCTGAACATATGAATTTACATCTACATTACATCTCCACTGATGTGGAGAAACAAAAAGTAAAAACCAACTGGAACGTGTGGAACCACATCGCACCGCTGCTATGGAGATTAAAAAAAAACCCAGCTGGAATGTGTGGAACCACATCGTGCCGCTGCTATGGAGATAAAAAAATAAAGACCAGCTAGAATGTGTGAACCACATCACGTCGCTGATGTGGAGAAACAAAAAATAAAAACTACATACCATAAAAAAACAGCAATTTCCAATATTTAATCCCTTTTATCAGGCAGACAATACAAGTATGATCTCTCTGTGCCTCTGTATATGAGCCATGGTCACAGACGTACAGTCATGAAATGAGATGAATGAAGCGGTGCGTTCTCATTATGTCTTATTATGTCCAGCCTGGTATATAAATAAATACTACAATCAACGGACACTGACAGATTAGATATTGGTGTATAATTAGTGAAAATCACTGGGTTGATATAAATAATAAATAAAAGGGGACCCAATACAGAACCCTGCAGTTAAATAACTGTTGTGAGGCTGGGGGTGCCTGGCTGTCTTTTGTTTCTGTCTTTTGTTTTTCCTTCCAGGTGGTACGCGTTTAGGACTGAGTGGCTGTGTGGCTGAGTTATCAGGACCTCACCCTGATCACCTGAGGCTGATCATGTGCAGCTCGTCAGGACTCACAGCTGTGGTGCATCTACACGGATTGGAGCATGGTGGCATTTAAGTCTGGAGTACACAGTGTGTATTTGCCAGAGACTCGACCTTGTGACCAGACGGGTGAGATCGTCGTCTTGAGAGCCATCTCATCATTATGGATGCAGAGAACGTTCAGGTTTGATGCCATGGTCTGTGAAAGAGGAGGGGGTGAGGTCTCACGCTCGTCAGCAGACTTCCTGAGGTACGTTAGGTTTTGTGACTAATATTAGTACAGTCAGTAAATGTGGTGTCCCTCACACCTTATTATATTGAGCTGTTATGTTAGTCGTTTAATCAGCTTCCACTGCAGTGATAATGTGAACGGGGTGTTCCATGCCTGCAGGGTGGGAAGCTGATTAGTGATTAAGCCAGGAAGTGTTTGCTGTTTGTGTACACCTTTGAGTGGTCTCTCTGTGTGTGGAGTGTGGACTCACATGATGATTTCTTCTTTCACAGACTCGGTTTGTCGCGGCCACCTGGGGGGTGTCGGCGGGGTCCTTGGGTCCGAACTGTTTCTGGCTCTGGACCGTTTGTGCAGCTGGGAGCGCACCGTATATCCACCTCGCTAGTCCGTGCACTAATTTGTTATACTTTTGCACATCACTGTTATGTTATTAAATTTTGTTATCCTTTGTACCGTGCTCTGCTTATTTCATACTGGGTCCTTCAAACGCTGGTCGGTTCTCCGTCCTGCGTCCGACACATAACAATAACCCTGGTTAAAAAAATAAATGCCACTCACGGGATTCCAAGCTGCAATTTACAAAAGCTCTGGTTAACAGATGGAAATGTTACCATTGCGCTACAACCAAAAATGCTTAAAATCAACAAGGAGATAAACGTATTTTTTTTAAAAGGAGAAGTTAGACGATGTATGGAAGAGGAAGTTTTCATCCTCTTTAATTTCAGCAAAAAAGCGCCATAATAACTGACAAAACGGCATTTGTTATAACGTATTTTTGGTGATATGTGACTGAAAGTGCCATATTTGTCGCACTGTTGGCTTGTCATAGTCCTGCGGAGCGCTGCTCACAAGAAACGTCGGCTCCCTGCTTTTCTCCCTTTATATAGCTCCCAGTGGTGGGCACACTGACCAAAAAGTTAGCTTCGATAACCATTAACTGGAAAGTTATCTTTTATGACAATAAACTGATAAACTGCTAAAAAAAATTATCTTTATTACAGATAACCAATAACCGATGACTTTTACTATTGATTCGGGCGCGGCCACATCAGATTACAATGTCAGCTTCTGATAAACCAGTTTCACTTTCACTTTTGCTGCTGGGTAAATTCAAGGATCACAAACACATAAGAATGCATGAAAAATGAATGAATAAAAAAAAAAATAAAACCCCAAACATTGTCATCATCTTTCAAAAGTTTATCTCGGTATTATATACACAAACTAAAAAGCTCACATGCTTTTTTTTCCACACGCTTTGAACCCTGCGACTTAAACAACCAAAATATGTCCATTAATGCATTGATTGGCAGAGTAAAAGACATGTTTGTAAATATGAATTTTTACATGTTAGTTTCAGTGGGATTCATCTGAAGAAATAAAGTATCCTTTTTTAAAAAATCCAAAACAGTGTCTAAACGGTGAAGAAAAGTCCCTACACAGCTGCGCTGTTAGAGCTCCTCTCCCCCACCGAGTCTTGGTGACTAAATTATACCATCAGCCACAAAGAAATATATAATGTTCAAATTAGTCTGATTTGTTTGTGATGAGCGGACGGTAACAGTGTAACATCCAAAGTGAACCTGAACTACACTACCCACAATGCTCCCTGCGTCGACTGGCCAATCACGTCTTGCGCTTACTAATGACGTCATCAGCAAGCAACAGGCAGCCAGTCTGCCACAAATGCACAACAGATGGACTACAATGTTTTATTTTAGGGTTTACAAATGTTTTTGACCATTAAACTTTGCTCACTTTACCAGCAAAAAAAATGGCATCGGACTGAAAGTTATTGGAACTAAATTTATCGGAAGATAATGGGTCCGATGATGGTTTTAAAACCTATATGAAAAGCTAATCTACTAGAACATTAGCTTCGATAATCATCTGTTAACGGATTCGCTGAACTGTGCCCACCACTGATAGCATCCTTTGGGCACATATTGCGGGGTTTTGGGATTACCTTTCATTGCTATGATACTCAGTTATACATGCCGATAACTGCTGGTAATGTCATCCACTTCAAATTGTTAGAAGATTGCCTTGCATCAGTGAAAAGTTGGATGTCTAGCAATTTCTTCTTTTTAAACTCTGATAAGACTGAAATGATAGTTCTTGGTCCAGCGAGACATCGGCAACAATTTGACCAGCTAACGCTTAGCCTAGGCCCGTGTGTCATACATCACACGGACAAAGTGAGGAACCTTGGGATAATTTTTCATCCTACGTTGTCCTTTAACATCCACATTAGAGATATTACGAGGACTGCTTTCTTCCACCTGCGAGATACAGCGAAGATTCATCCCATCCTGTCTATGGCTGATGCATTTGTTTCTTCTAGATTGGACTACTGCAATGTTCTATTTTCTGGTTTACTGCAGTCCAGCATTAGGGGTTTCCAATTGGTTCAAAATGCTGCTGCCAGACTTTTGACAGGAAGCAGAAAGTTTGACCACATTACACCCATTTTGGCATCCCTTCACTGGCTTCCTGTCCCAGTGAGATCAGATTTTAAGGTTCTGCTACTAACCTATAAAATTGTTCACAGACTGGCACCTCCCTATTTAGCCGACCTAATTAAACCCTACGTACCAGCCCAGGCTTTGCATTCTCAGGGTGCAGGACTACTTTGTGTCCCTAGCGTGAAAAAAAATTCTGTGGGTCAAAGAGCTTTCTCATATCGTGTCCCTGTTCTGTTGAGTGATGTCCCTGCATCAATAAAACAGTCAGATTCTGAAGAGATCTTCAAGTCCAGACTTAAGACATACTTATTTTCCCTTTCGTATGGCTAGCATACTGGCATAGTATGTTACTATGCTTTTTACCCTTTTAAATGTATTTTATTAGTAAAGAGAGTGGGCCACAGCCTCAACTTTATCTAAAGTCTGGGTCTTTTAGTGAAGCTTAGGGCTAGTGGCCGGCGATCACCTTAGTATTTCTTCTGTTTTTCTTGTTGCTTAATGCTGACAAATTATACTGTATTTGTTGTCTTTCTGATGCCTGATTCTGTTTTTGTTCTCTTTGTTTGAGGTGCAGCCCCATTCACAGATGGGAGTGGTGTCTTCTTCTGCAAGCCTCCCGTCCTGTGCACCAGCATGGATTCCCAAACTTTCCTGTATATTCGTTTTGTAAATTGTGTCGGTAGCATGGCCCAAGCGGAGGGTCTGCTTGAGGTTTCTTCCTCAGATCATCAGAGGGAGTTTTTCCTTACCACTGTCGCCTGTGTGCTTGCTCTAGGGGTTGGTAAGGTTAAACTTTACGTGTGTGAAGCGCCTTGAGGCAGCTTTGTTGTGATTTGATGCTATACAAATGAAATAAATTAAACAAATGTTCCTTTACACTATTTACTCTACAGTAAGCATTTGAGTGGGTCTACGTGTTGCCTCTGTATATCTCTAACACAGCTTTGTGTTGTTTAGCATACAGCATTTCTCAGATTACATAATTCTGCAGTATTTCAGACTGATGCGCCAACACTTCAGGCGCTGAATATCTGGCATCTTTGCATCTCTGAAATATACTCAATGACAACATGCTGAGAGCAAATATTCTCAGAAATTCAGAAACACAGCACTAATTAGTATTTATAAATATCTCCATAACAGAGGCAGCTCTTGAAATTTGTCATTTTTATGCGATCAAAAGAAGCCGTGTGATATATGATGTCATATCTGAAATAGGTCAACTGGATGAGAGCTGGAGTGGTCATGGAAAAAACTTACCAAAGTGATGACTGACAGGTAGAGTATCTGATTCACTGCACACAAACTATGTATACCCTGAAAAAAAAAAATCAACACTAGGGAATTTATGCAGAGGTGGATTGAAAACTGTGCTACACTGGGTTATAGATAACTGCAGGATCCACCGTATGCTATATCTCTACAACAGAAAAACAACGTGGGTTCCCATGGTGACTACTACATACTGTTTAAGTTTATCGAAATTTCTTTTACAGTTGCAAAACAAACAGAATTGCTGGATAATTAATTTGTTAACAGTTTATATATATATATATATATATATATATATGTATACATACACACAGAGCAATATATCAATTTAAATTATTTCTTATTTTGTCATTTAATAGACACTTCTTTTCTGAAATTACTCAGTCATCTGTCACCTCAGGCATGAACACAGATCTACTAGATCCTGAGCTGACGTCACAACAATCACTGTCTAAAGTTGTTAGATACGCATTCCTTCAGAGGTATTTATGCTGACCTGTATGTTCATGTGAGATGTTCCCTTTCTTTCATATTTTATTTAATTATTTATTGCCCACTGTGACTATGTGAAAGTGTAATGTAAAAGTTAGGCAAGTGTAATGTGACAAACCTTCTAGTTGCAAAGATGTAAACAAAACAAGATAATAAGTAACCTGATTTCAGAGTTGTAACAGAAAAAAATGTAATATTAGCTAAATATTCAATACAGTAGGTGGAAAATAAAGGTTTGTTTGAAAGCAAAAACAAACAAACAAAACAAACAAAAACAAAAAAACAAACAACAAAAACTCAAAAAAAATGTATGATACATGATACATTACACTTTTCAAACACTTTCCAAGCAATCTCTTCAAGTTTACCAGTACACATACATCACTCAACAAAAATACAAATGCAAAACTTGTTTTCATTTCCATTTTCTGTGCATTAAAAAAATGGGTTATTCCTCTTGAAGTTGGTCACACATTTATGGAGCCCAACCAATGTTTTGGTTGCCTAGCAATATCAGCTGATATAGGTTTTTCAAAATATTTTCATTTATGTTACCAACAACAACAACAACAACAAAAATGATTCAGAAAAACACCATGGCTATTGGAAAAGTCAGGTCTAACCTTACCAATCCCCTGAGCAAGCACCTATGCAACAGTAGTAAAGAAAAATTCCCTCTGGCATATTTTGAAAAAGAATTCTCAAGCACAGCAGACTCAGAGGGGTGACCCATGGCTTAGGGCAAACTAACAATCAAATAAACAAAGTAGAACAAAGAATTTTCAAATATGCACAACAAGAACAGAAAGGATACAATCCTTAGGTTACAGTCATGTACAATCCGAGAGAAGGCAGCATAATGTACACTGTTTGGTTCTTGGTTATGTTTATAGTTATTTATATGACAGACCATGTTTAAACTGTAAAACATCAATTCTCAATTACATTTCTTTGTTATAAGGGTTTGATAATGAAATATTAGGAATCAGTACCATTTTTTAATGTATATATTGGCATATATATCGGTATGAATTTTTTTTACTCAATATCGTATCGGTGCCCCCCCACCCCGCCCCCTCCAAAAAATCCATATTATTCGAGTGCTACAAATTTGTAAAATCTATGCTATTGAGCACATTATCTTTGCCAAGATAATCCATCCACCTGGCAGGTGTGGCATATCAACATGCTGATTAAACAGCATGATTATTGCACAGATGTGATTTACACTGGACATAATAAAAGCCAAAGGTTTTATGGGGGTATGCACTTGGCATGCTGACTGCAGGAATGCCCACTAGAGCTGTTGCAAGTGAACTGAACCACTTATGACCACATGTAACCACACCAACCCAGGACCAAAGGCGCAATTTAGAACTAGAAATTGGGGGGGACAAAGTGCGAGGCCCACAGGGCCGAAGCCCATAGGCCGGGGGTCTGGGGGCTGCTTTAAAGCCAACGGTTCCTAGATAAGCTCAGATGAACTCTGAGCATCCAGAACAGTAATTTTAATGTTTTGAGAAGACCATAAAGTGGACACCATTTGACTTATGCAATTTGAAACTGTGGATATAAGTACTTTATTCTGAGAATAGCCAGCATTGATTTTATTAACATCCTGGTGTAAATAAGGTATCACCACATGTGTAGAACTCAAAAAGAATGACAGGTTGAGTTTTCATTAAAATGTCTTCATAAATATGAAAGAACAGGCTCTTAATAATTATTAACTATTGCATACTGTATTTTTTTTCTCAAGATTTGTTTTTGCATAAGTTTGAAAAAACAGCAGATCGTAAGTTTAGGATAAATTACTTATCATGAATTTAATTTTCGAAGTGGCACTAATGACAACACTCATACTGAACATAATTTCACTTGCATAGACTGATTTTGGAGATCAAGCAATAATTGCAGATGGGCTTTCTGAGGTCCCAGAGAGCTTTTCTGATTTCCTTTTCTAACTTTCAGAATTTAGTAAATTAGCATATGGTCCATTGATACTTATGTGTAGACACTAGTCCCTAGAGGCAACTATTTTTGGTTTCAGATCTGGGCAAATGCAGTCCCAGAAAATTCAGAATGTGACAAACAAGAAACAGGTGTTGTAAACAACAATGATAAAAATACAAACTTGCAGAAACAAAGATACTATTCTGACATGGTTTTGCACATAAGACTGACATGGTTTGCACATAAGACTGGCATAGCATGTTTCAAGTACACACATATATGTCAGAAGGTGAGGGGGGACACACCATATTCTGTCCCCCCTGGTTGAAAAGGTGGGGGGGGGACATGTCCCCCCTATCCCCCACCAAATTGTGCCCATGCCCAGGACCACCAAATTCAGCTTCCTAACATAAATAAAGTTCTTTTTGCAAGATCGACTGTGCATTTTTCGAGTGACCTTCTATTGTGACCCCTCCAAGGCACACCTGGGCAATGATCATGCTGTTTAATCAGCGTTGGATGTTTCACACCAGCCAGGTAGGTGGATTATCTTGGCAACGGTGAAGTGCGCATTAACTATGGATTTCAACAAATGTATGAACAAAATTCAAGAAAAAAAACCTTTTTGTGGTCACACAAGTAATCTCAGATGTTGTATTTAAACGTATGAAAAATTGAAGCAAACATGAACATGCATTTATAATTTTGCAGGGTTTTCCAGCACAAGTAATGAGCAACAACTTCACATTCACAACTGTCACAAAAGATTTTATATCCTCCGTCTCCACCACAACATCAACCTGCAAATGCCACCTTAATCCTTCCTGGCGGCAGAATTGCACAACTGCGCAACAATTGCCTTAAGGTTTGCCTTATTAAAAAATAATAACAACAATAAAGCACAAAAATGATTCCACGAGTTTGGTGGGAGAATGAAGGTTAGACATTAAAAGTCCACTTACATCACGTTGCTGTCCCACAGTGCACAGTACGGATTTAGTGTCCCCTGGAAGACATGAAAGGGACAGAAGGTTTATGAACTAAATTAAGATGATCATCATTATAAATCCGTTGCACATTTGTCCGTCTACTTAGCTCTGTTGCATGCGTCTCGTGGGTCAAATATGAAGCTAAAATTGAAATGTGGAGTATAATAACACGCAGCCTTAACATGCACTTTATCTCTGAGATGGATAAGAAGGCCTGGATCATAAATGGTTGTTGTAATTATCTGAGTGCGACACGCTCTCTTGACACAGAGGGCTGCAAATTAATTATCGAGCCAATTAACCATCACTGTGCGTCTGTCTGATGCCAGTGAATTGTGCGGTGGTCATTGTAGGGCTTTCTATCAACTGAGACAAACCCTTTCTGCGTGCACTATGAAATATTGTTTTTAATCAGCTTGAAAGTACGTCAAAAATCATATATCGATTAGGCATAACAATGAATATGACATTTGTTGTTGTAGACTATGACTCAATGTGATGCTTACATTCGCCAGGTGAGCCAGTTCGATCTCCATTTGTGACTCGGTTGCCTTGGGTTCAGGTCTCACCGTCACAGCGATGACCTTGGAGTTTACAACTGTGTGATTCCTGAAGCAAACAGAGAGGTATAAAATTACATATTTGATTCCATTTTTGAGACAAAGTGTGAATAATTCATGCAATTTTCTACCAGAATATTGAAAAAGCACAAGCTTTTCTTTGATATACCGCATGACTTGTAGTATATTAGCAACCCATAGTGGGCTGTATTCTGATGGTCTGTGCAACAGTGTGTGATTCTGTGCACATTATGCCCTATCTCAGGAAGTGCTCATTAACCTGGCTTCATTTTGGCCACTAATTATTTGCAAAATCCTGCTTTCTATATGGTCCAGTGTAGTGCTTGTCAGAAACTTAAGTGTTACCATAGTAACACCCAAAATGTAGAAATTCCCGCTACCACTCAGATCTCAGTGAACACTGAGCCTAGAGAGCAGATTTTGGGCTCAAAGGCTCCAAGTTAGCAGTTGATCAGAGTGAGTACAATAGATTGATTCCTGTTTTTTTAATGCACAAATGTGCTTAGACACGTACAACGGTTTGCCACACCCTTTTTGAGGCATTGCTCCATCCAGACAGGTGCGGCATGTTGTAGCACTTTTGAAAGAAGGACGAGCAATACTCAGACAATCTTTGTACTGGTGGAGACAAAAGGCAACCCCAAAATGTTTCGAAATGCCAGACGTTGCAATGCTACAGATGACACGTCACGAGGGAGCACCCCATTGGCATGCTTAGTGCCGGGATGTCGACTAGAGCTGTTGCTGCACAGTGTAATGCCCACATCTCTACCATCAGCCACTTGAGGTGTCAGTTTCAACAGTTTGGGACAACGATCAATTGACCACACCCCCGCAGATCATGTGCTACCCACTCCCGCTCACAATTGGTATATCTGATTCCTCCCGAAGAGTGGAACAGTATTCCATGGGTCACATTTGACAACCTTGTGAGATGTATGTGCAGGAGATGCAAATGGAAGACATGCAAGATAATGACTTGTGAATTTTGATGCATTCCCCCCCCAGTGATATAATGAATCTCAATGAGATCCCAGTGGACATCTGAATGAGGAAATGTATCTAATCTGTGTGAAATTGAACAACAAGGGTTCTAACTGAACAGAGTAAGGGCTTTAACCCAAAGTGTACAAAATATTAAAAAATCTCCAACGTTGTGTTTAGAATTTTGTTCAGCATAAATACCAGTAATGACAATCGGTACCATTTTTTTTCATTTTATGTCAGTGTGCATAAGGGAAATATTTTTGTATGTTGAAAAAAATTTGGCACTAACATCAAGGCTGTACATGTTGTCAGGATTGGGACAATAATGTCTTGTGTGATGTTTTTGCTGTTATTTTTTTTCTGCTTGGGTTTTGCTTCACTGCTTTCTCTTGTCTGCCACTTGGTGCTTGGTGGTGGGCATTTCCCTCTGTCTTTCCACACCCACACCTTTCCCTCACACCTGTTCCTCATCTTCTGCTCATCACCTCTCTGTATTTAAGCCTCACCTTATTCACTCTTTCTCCGCCAGATTGTTGTGCCTTGCCGCCTTTGCTTCCAGCCCTATTCTTCTGAGTTTTGTCTTGATTCCTCTGCTGTGTGTTTTGATCTGCCTGCCTGTTTTTGGACCCCGTTTTGCCTAATGTTTCTGATACCATTGCTGATTTTGGCTTGCCTTCTTGTGTACTGAACTTTGCCAGTACCTTCAACACAACCTTTTAAACATGAGCCCTCTGTGTCTAAGCTTTGCATTTGTGTCCAGCCACTTTGTTTCACAGACCTTGCTACATATGTTCTAAAAAAATTGCTTGTTGGACTGCTCATGACATGTGCCCTATTCTACAGTCTTATCTATTGTAAGTGTAGGTCTCATATTCATATATGCAGCAGCGGTAGCATTGGTGGCCACCAGACCTTGGATTTGGAAATGAAACAAGCTTATTTCAAGCTGCATGTAATGTCAAAACTTCACATAGCTCGAGGACCACAAAGAGAGAAGGGACATTTTTGCTTCTTCTGCACGTATTTGAAATGCTTTCTTCAAGGCTGGATGGAATTCTGACCATGTTATATGAGTTTTGGAACATCACTGCTGTTAAATAGTCAGAATATAGCAAAATCAGAATATTTTCTGATTTAATACATTTCTCTGATTAAAAAGGGCTCACTCTCTCATGAACCATCGTCCTTGCTGTTTTTCTTTTGTGACAAAATTCACACAAACTCCTTTCGGCAGGGTTGTGTGGAGGTGTGGCCATGCCGCGTTTTATAAGGTAACTGCTGTGAAACAATCATAAAATAACATTTTACTTCTCGACTTTCATACACTGTGTCTCTCTCAATGAAAACCACTCCTGCTCCCAATCCACCACCAATCCAGCTTCCGCTAACCATCCCGCAGGTGGCAGACATATCTATGGGATATTATACAAATAATGAATGTTTATGAGTTCAATGGTACATTCCATCTTTCACCGAATTAAATATTTGTTCCATTGAAAGATTGTAAAAACATTCATTATTTGTTTGATATAACGGCTAAAATAGATCCTTTTCATTTTCTATTATATTAATTTATAAACAACAGAAAAGGGACTTACATTTTGGTGCATCACTGTTGCTTTGACGTCAACAATCCAACACGAAATTTAAATAGGAGTCCAAAATTATCAGTCAACTTGGAAAAACAGTTAGATAATTCAAAAATAATTCTGATGATGTAGTCTGTAATACTTCCAAAAAAAAAGGCTTTGTGTACTTCCTCACTCTAGTGAAAAATCACGTCAGAAATTTGTCCAGCTTTTCATCCTAACAGCTCTTCATGCCTCCAGACAGCTTTGTGTGTGTGTGTGTGTGTATGTGTGTGTGTTAGAAGAATTAGGACCATCAATTAGCTTGTTCAAATCGTCATCCCTCAGCAAAACAAACTCTGCCATGTTTAGCTAAATGCTGCCCCCACTAGTGTGTGCATGGGTGGGGTTCGCAGCGTGCAGTGGTACCAAACGTATGGAACCAAATTTGCCCAGTAAATGGAACGAATAATCCATGTCACGTGACATACAAAGCACCAATCAAATGACGAGGATCCACTTAGCCGTTATATAATACATACATAGACAGAACAAAGTTGCTGTTTTGATCAATATGGTGCAACAATGGTCATCATATTTTAAAGAGTTTGTCCACATTATCTCTCCATTTAATTGGATAGTTCTCATCCATCTATCCAGCTATCTACTCACACCACACCATTTGACAGTGTTTTCCAAAGCCCAGAAATATGAACACCATATTCATTTCCACTGTTCAAAGCTGAATAACACTTTTTTTCACTTTGAACACCTGATTGGTTTATGTTCATAGAATTACGTGGGATTTATAAGGCATGCTGCTATATTTAGGAATACTGAAAAGATTCCGTGTATACATTGTGAATTTCAACATTTTTTCATGTAGATGAATGCAAGAACAAAGAAATCTACAAAACAGTATTTAATCTAGTAGCATTTTAGCCAGCAGAAGTTTCACTCGTGTCTTTTGTAGTGATTCAGATGGGAAGATCATGTGACAGATATTAACAGGAGCACTTTAAAAAGCTGCCTATTAGCTATGAAAGCAGCTCTACGGTGGTCCGTATTTATATAAGTGAACAGAAAAGACAGACTACAAAACAACTGAAAAGATTAAAATGAACTTTTTGTCCCATATTTTTAAAACCTGCTTCAAAACCGTCCTCCACTGCTTGATGGGAAATAGAATATTCTTTGTATTAGAAGCTGAATTCTGCAAGCACATCCATCAGGAAGCAAAGCGTCAGCTCAGCAAAGGAACATACTGGTAACCCCCAGCACTACCTGCACCACAGCCACGAAAACATTTTTAAAAATCAGTAGAAATTACTTTTTTTCTTTTCTTATTCAAGTTGTAAATTGATTCTATGTCCACTGGGAGCGCAGTGCAGTGGCAGGAATTTGACAATTTTTTTCTTTTCTTATTCAAGTTGTAAATTGATTCTATGTCCACTGGGAGCGCAGTGCAGTGGCAGGAATTTGACAATTATATATATATATATATATATATATATATATATATATATATATATATATTTGCCAGTTGCAAAATAACATGTACCTGCTCTTGTCACTGTGTAGAAGACGAGCATCAGAGCGTTGTTTTAAGTTCCTGTGCTTCAAACCAATGGAGTGACAGCTGGCCGCTCCTGCAGCGACCGTTCTGTCCTTGGGATGACAATGCATGGGGACTTGTTGAATGGCGTCTCATGCCAGGTGTGTTTGGGAGATCCAACTGATTTTCACCAGCACTTCTCTCACTCAGTGTTAATTAACATCCCATACTGTGCCACAATAATTACTCCCTCCTCAGAGTTTTTATGTTATTTCAAAGCTGTAAGTCAGTTTTTATCAGGATTATGCAAACATTTACAGACCGGTTTTTCTGAAAGATGGTGCAGGGGTGGACCATGGGTCAACAAAGAACATTAAATTGTTTAAATTACATTTTCTTATGACATGCTCAAGAAATTAAAGAGGCATTCAGCAGAGTGCATGCTTCCTGCACGGCACAACGGCCACTTTCATTATTGAACACCAACCCATATTCCAAACCTAAACCCATTCTTACTAGATCTGGACTGTTATACAGATCAAATCACGTACTTGTAGACATCAGAATTCTACATATCCGTCATGTTGCCAAGGTACATGCTTTACCGTACTTGTAGACATCAGAATTCTACATATCCGTCATGTTGCCAAGGTACATGCTTTACCGCCTGAAAAATTTGCACAAATGCTCTATCTTGCCGATGAAACAACACATTTTCACTTCCAACCCATCACATTTTGATGCACAAGGTGGACCAAACAATCAGTCAAGTGACTGACCAACAGTGTTGCCACAATTACTTTATTAGTTAGTTTTTACAGTTATGTTTTGGAGTTACTTTATACAGTTACTTCATTAGCAGCTTGTCGGCAGCTGCTGAATGTAACTAATAAAGTAACTAGTAATCTAACGTGGTTATTTTTAAGATTGAGTTAGTTACTTTGCTGATTACTCAATCTTAAGAGTAACCAAGTTAGATTATTAGTTACTTTATTAGTTACATTACTTATTGTTACAAGTTGTCAGCAGCTGTCAACAAACTAACTGCATAAAGCTGCTAATGAAGTAACTGTATAAAGTAACTAAAAAAGTAATTAATAAAGTAAATTTTCAAACTAGCTGTGGCAACACTGCTGACCAACCAATCAACACATGTGAAAGCAACCTCCTTGGCTAAAAATTAAAAATAGATGAGCCTCAATTTAAAATTAATAAATATGTCATATCAGGCACCTAAGTGGCCCTACTCTTCTCTTCTTTTTTTTTTCTGATATTTAGATAGTAGAGTTCTACCTTAGAATTGGAATCTATAATAGAAGATATACCTTACTGAATTTTCATATATATTTACTATTTAAATGTGAATAAACAGATCCAACAGGGATAAAAAGCTACAAACTACTAACACCTCACTGAGCTGGTTTATTGACTGGTTCAGCTGAAGACTATGTCCGTTTTTCATCTTTATGGGCTCATGTCAATTCCTCCAACAAGCTTCATGAAAATCAGACTGGAGGTTCTTGAGTAATCCTCTGGGCCAAAAAAACCAAAACCAACCAACCAACTATCCAACCAACACCAAACAGTACTGTTAAATCTTAGAGCTATGTTAATTTACTCAATTTTTGTGAAGATGAGGTGACTTTCGATGTTAAAATTCCCAAAAAATGTGATGCTTTCTCCAAAAGTGGCATAAATACCACACCCCGTGCCTACTTTTATTCTTCCTTCTGTTTGAAATGTGATGTGAAAATGGAAAGAGCCAAAAACCCAAAGTCTGTTTTACTGCTAGTCTTAATAAAAATAGAAATGATTCATCCTGTCTCACATTTCTTTTTGTCAGCAGAACTATGAAGGGAAGCACTGTTCGTACTTTGGTGAAGGAAGCATCAGTCCAAGAGTCTTGTAAAGAACCATTCCCAAAATGAAGACAGGTGATCCCTCCATATCTAAAGGAGGAAAAAACAAAACAAAACAAAACAATTCATTAATGCTGTCAGACCAGGTCAGACTATATGGGTACCGATTATGAGAAATCTTACACAATTTAGTTTTGTGAAACAGGAAAAAAAATGGTCATAATAAATGAAAGGCAATCCAAACCCCTATTTCCTCAGTGGGGGTGGGGTGGGGTGGGGTGTGGGGAGATTCAAATGCTCACAATTGTTTTAAAAATTTTCTTGTGCTAAAGTACACCAAGCAGAAAGTAAAGAAAACTTTCAAAGCTGTATGATCTTTCAAGTTTCACAAAACTAACACAATTTATTTTCTACCATAATCCAAGCATTATTGTTTATTGATTCCCCTTGGGGACAATAAAGTTTATCATGTTGTATTATAATAATATAGGTAATATAGTAATATAGGTAATGATAATAATGTAATAATAATAGATTAATTTTTGTAACATGTTGCAAAATTACAGCTCATTTTAATGAAGAGAACATATTTATGTGTGGGGAAATTCCATGGCGAATATTGTATTTTCCTTTGTCGCTGTTGTGCAGACTAACAGCAGAAGGAAGTACATGTGATCATGCATGAGGTTTTGAGACTATCTGTGACCTGACCCACTTTCTTTATGCACGTTCCCTGGGCATGCACCTTAGTATTCCTAAAATTGCCTTGTAAATCACTTCAGAAGTATTACCTGGTTTCATAAACAGTTTTTTTTAGATTTAGATGCAGTTATTTCTTGCTGTGTTTTACAAAATATGTGGAAAGCCCCCACGTGATCTATGGTGTCACTACCAAATGTAGGTAATGGCATATCATCACTTGAATTTCTACCCTTCGGGGGTCGAAATTATAAATTATTTGCAGACAGTGTGAATTTTCATCATATTGTCAATATCATATTATGAATCCCTTATTTAAATGCCAAGGAATAAAATGATAGTGGTGCCAAAGGAAATTCTATTTATGACTTAAATCTCATAAAACCCAGAGGCTGTAGAGCTTTAATTGAGAGTTTTAGACAGACAGACAGACAGACACACACACAAAATAAATATTTTAATGTCTCCTCCTTGTTGATTCCAGGAGCAGAAGTGTTAAAATCTCCTTCAGAATCAGCTTCCGTATGCGGTCCAAATGAGAGTGGCTGGGATTAGGCACATGGCATGGATTCCCCAATCAATCCCTTGTTTTGTTATCCTTGATATATTCCAGATAAGAATGATTACATCAATTAACCAAATTGTCTGGCACCGGTTTGCGATACCGCGGTGACAGGCAGCCTTTGAAAGGATGCTGGAAATGCTGAGTAGAAGGAAAACTCAGTGCATGAATAAGCATGCTGGCTTTTCTCAAAGGCTATGTAGCATTCCAAAAAAGAAAAGAAAAGAAAAAAAAAACCCAACAAGGGGCGGTATTAGATAAAACATTAAGAAAGCACCTCATTCAGAAGTTTGATTGTTTTTTGTGAGGATTCAGACAAACCAACTGAACCATAAATCTGTGTTTGCTGATATATCACAAAATTATTTGCTCTGCTATGTGGGTATTAATCCCATTTATTACCTGTAGCCTTATCTGTAGATCCTACAAATGTCACTGAACAATTTAAGCAGAATTCAATCACAATTTTACGAGACAATAAAAGTGCAGCATGTGGCTCAGGATCTTGAGGATAGATTTAAAGAGAGGTGGAACAATTTGAAGAAATATACGCAGTCACATACCTGCTGACTGGGAGACAAAGAGGCCCTTTGGAATGACCACTTTGTCTTCAGAGTTCCTGGCCCAGTCCACCATGCCTTTACGACCCTTCATGGGGAAGTTGATATCGGTCATCACAGACACTGCCGGAAGTCTCTGAATGCTGGCCACTGCACAATTCAAACACACAACAAAGAAATCTTGAACATTAAAATACTTCAGGAATATGTATATGTTTAGGCTCAAACATGCTTTCAGCTCATTATTTTATATCAATCAGGGGAGGCAGTGAGTATAAACCCACACTAACTAAATTGAACACTGAACAAATGGGTCAATCTGCCTGGATGTTAGGAGTCTGCTGACTTTACAGTTAAAATTATGAATGAACCTGATTATTTATGAGGGAGCAGACAGCAAGTTGTGACTTTAGCACACTGCCCAATGTAACAAGAAGCTGCTTTTAGTCTCTACTATACATTCTAACATCATATATATTAATACAATTGAAGAACTTAGATGGGAAAAAATGCAGTTGAAAATGTGAATTCACAGCAAATCACAATGGAAAATGCATTGATTTACATAAATATGATGAAATAAATTGATGTGTTCAAATTTTTAAAATTCTGCACACAGATAGTGACCTAAGCAGCCAAGTGCACACTGGCCTCACAGAAAAAAAGTGGTTTTGGACTTGGAAGAAGACAAGAAATAGTATTACATATTTTAGGTCAAACATGTCAAAGAGGCTGAAAATCACTGCATCCTAAAATGTCCATTAGTAATTTGAAATTCAACTTTAATCTTTATTTAAACAGGTAAGTCCCATTGAGATGGAGATCTCTTTTGAAAGGCAGACCTGGACAATTATAAAGTTTTCAATTCAGATAACCTGTATGTCTTTAATTGTTGGAATAAACTGGAGCACCTTGAGGAAACCCACGCAAACATGGGGAGAACATACAAGGCCACAAGTGGGAATTGACCTTCTTGCTGTGAGGCAACTGTTATGTGGGCTGCCCGAAGAGGAGGTACTGCTGGCCAACGCTAGAGGGCGCCCTGCCTGTACTCGGGTTTCAGGCACCAGAGGGCGCAGTCACCACCCAGGAGCCAGGACTACCAGCTGTCAGTAATCATCATCACTGCACCATAAAAGCCTGGAGGAGACACCACATCTCTGCCGAGATATCAGTTTACTCGGGACTCGGGACTCAGGACTTGGTGGCTTCGGTGTACTGCAGGTCTTCGTTGGCAGCGGAACCTTGTGGGCCCCGGCTCTTCTCTGGATAGGCGTCTCCTACCCTCGGGCCTGCCCACACGTCACCTGTTGTAGTTTGTAACTGACTGTCAAAAAGCAGTATTCGACCTGTTGTGCACATTTGCCACAATAAATTGTATTTATTGGACTATCTATTGACCGTTCATTTGCGCCCCCTGTGGGTCCGTGTCATTACACTTCCCCAACAGGATATCTCGGCCAATGTCATGGATCCCGAGGGGTGTCAACCACCAGTTGAACAGCCAATGGAAGAGCAGGGTGCACAGGCGTCTGCAGGAGGTGTGATTGGTGAGTTGCAGCAAATCCTCACTGCCTTTACTGCTCGGTTGGATCTAATGACCGAGCAGAACATCATCCTCAATAGTAGAATGGAGGCTCTCACCGCGCAGGTGGAAGCGCACGCTCAGGGCGCTGCTGCAGCTCCTCCTCCTGCTGACCCGATGTCGAATATAGACATTCCACTGGTCATTCAACGACCCCACCCACCTTCCCCTGAAGCATACATAAGTCCCCCAGAGCCGTACAGGGGTTGTGTGGAGACGTGCGCAGACTTTTTAATGCAGTGTTCGCTCGTCTTTTCACAGCGTCCCATGATGTACGAGTCGGACACCAGCAGGGTGGCTTATGTAATTAATTTGCTTCGAGGTGAGGCACGCGCCTGGGCTACGGCGCTCTGGGAGCAGAACTCACGGCTCCTTACCTCTTATACTGGGTTTGTGAGGGAGTTCAGAACAGTCTTTGATCACCCAAACAGAGGTGAGACTGCTTCTACGACGCTGCTGTCAATGAGACAGGGGTGTCGGAGTGCAGCTGAGTATACGGTCGACTTCCGCATAGCGGCTGCGAGGTCTGGCTGGAATACCGCTGCACTCCGCGCCGCTTTCGTAAACGGACTGTCGTCAGTCCTGAAGGAGCATCTGGTGGCTAAGGATGAGCCGCGGGATTTAGATGGACTTATAGATCTGGTTATATGGTTAGACAACCGATTAGAAGAACGTCGACGGGAGCGAGACGAAGGACGTGGCCGGGCATGCGCCGCCCCCCTCCCTTCCCGTTCCGAAGCAGCCCCGCCTTCCCCACGCTCCAGAGCCCGAGTGCTCCGTGTGACAACAGCTCCCCCTGCTGACGAAGCTATGAACACGAGCAGGGCCAAAATAAAATTAGGAAACAGACAGAGGAGGCTGGCCCGCGGAGAGTGCTTTTTCTGCGGCTCTAACAAGCATCTGCAGAAACAATGCCCCAAGCGGTCAAACACCAACGCTCACCCTTAGAAACTGGGCTAAGGGTGGGCCATAACACACACGCGGGTACTGCACGAAAATCCGCACGGATCCCAGTGTCCTCTGTGGGGACGGGGTCGGAAGGGAATCTGCTTGATAGCAGATGGGCTACAGAAGTAGGGCTCCCTCTAGTGGCTCTTCCTTCACCAGTGAGGGTACGGGCACTAGATGGCACCCTTCTTCCATTAATCACACACCAGACACAGCCCTTAACACTGATTGTGTCTGGGAATCACAGGGAGGAGATTGTGTTTTTTGTGACACCTTCTACCTCCAGAGCAATTTTGGGCTATCCATGGATTAGTAAACACAATCCCCGGATTGATTGGCCGTCTGGGGTTGTGGCTCAATGGAGCGAAACCTGCCACCGGGAGTGTTTACGATCCTCGGTTCCACCCGGTGTGACTGCTAAAGAGGAGGTTTGAGTCCCCCCAATCTCACGATGGTGCCTGTTGAGTACCATGATCTTGCTGACGTTTTCAGCAAAGATCTGGCACTCACTCTACCCCTGCATCGACCGTACGATTGTGCCATTGATTTAATCCCGGGTGCTGAGTATCCGTCCAGTAAACTGTACAACCTCTCACGCCCCGAGCGAGAATCAATGGAGACCTACATCCGGCACTCATTAGCTGCCGGATTGATCCGGAACTCCACCTCCCCGATGGGTGCAGGTTTCTTTTTTGTGGGCAAGAAAGACGGCGGACTCCGTCCATGCATTGATTACAGAGGGCTGAACGAGATCACGGTTCGCAACCGATACCCGTTGCCCCTGTTGGATTCAGTGTTCACGCCCCTGCATGGAGCCAAAATATTCACTAAATTGGATCTTAGGAATGCGTATCACCTGGTGCGGATCCGGAAGGGAGACGAATGGAAGACAGCATTTAACACCCCTTAGGTCACTTTGAGTACCTGGTCATGCCGTTCGGCCTCACTAATGCCCCCGCGACGTTCCAAGCATTAGTAAATGACGTCTTGCGGGACTTCCTGCATCGGTTCATCTTCGTATACCTAGACGGTATCCTCATCTTCTCCCCGGATCCTGAGACCCATGTTAAGCATGTACGTCAGGTCCTGCAGCGGTTGTTGGAGAACCGGCTGTTTGTGAAGGGCGAGAAGTGCGAGTTTCACCGTACTTCTTTTGCTATGCTTCTTTGGCTTTTTTTGGCTCTTGCTTGCCTCTACTGGTGGTTGGCTCTCACTGCGGTATTGTATCACTTCCTGTTCCAGAGCACAGCGGTGTTTTGCTGTATCTGTTAGCTGTTTAATCTGCGCAGTTAGATTGATCTATTTACCTAGATAACGATTTGCTTCACAGTGTAATCTTCACATGCCTTAACTAAAGCACTCCCTCTGCTGAATCACCTCTAAATTATTTACACTTTATTCACTTTGTGTGTTTTTAGGAATCCGCTAGCTTAGCGCAGCTACTAGCTCTTAGCCGGTTTAGCATGGCGACTTCTCCTGTCTCTCCCGCACTTTTCTGCTCTGGGTGTGAAATGTTTAGTTATTCCTCGGCCTCCTTTAGCAGTAATGGTACTTGTAATAAGTGTAGCTTATTCATAGCTTTGGAGGCCAGGCTGGGCGAATTGGAGACTCGGCTCCGCACCGTGGAAAATTCTACAGCTAGCCAGGCCCCTGTAGTCGGTGCGGACCAAGGTAGCTTAGCCGCCGTTAGTTTCCCTCTGGCAGATCCCAAGCAGCCGGGAAAGCAGGCAGACTGGGTGACTGTGAGGAGGAAGCATAGCCCTAAACAGAAGCCTTGTGTACACCGCCAACCCGTTCACATTTCTAACCGTTTTTCCCCACTCGGCGACACACCCGCCGAGGATCAAACTCTGGTTATTGGCGACTCTGTTTTGAGAAATGTGAAGTTAGCGACAACAGCAACCACAGTCAATTGTCTTCCGGGGGCCAGAGCAGGCGACATTGAAGGAAATTTGAAACTGCTGGCTAAGGGTAAGCGTAAATTTGGTAAGATTGTAATTCACGTCGGCAGTAATGACACCCGGTTACGCCAATCGGAGGTCACTAAAATTAACACTGAATCGGTGTGTAACTTTGCAAAAACAATGTCGGACTCTGTAGTTTTCTCTGGGCCCCTCCCCAATCGGACCGGGAGTGACATGTTTAGCCGCATGTTCTCCTTGAATTGCTGGCTGTCTGAGTGGTGTCCAAAAAATGAGATGGGCTTCATAGATAATTGGCAAATCTTCTGGGGAAAACCTGGTCTTGTTAGGAGAGACGGCATCCATCCCACTTTGGATGGAGTAGCTCTCATTTCTAGAAATCTGGCCAATTTTCTTAAATCCTCCAAACCGTGACTATCCAGGGTTGGGACCAGGAAGCAGAGTTGTAGTCTTACACACCTCTCTGCAGCTTCTCTCCCCCTGCCATCCCCTCATTACCCCATCCCCGTAGAGACGGTGCCTGCTCCCAGACCACAAATAACCAGCAAAAATCTATTTAAGCATAAAAATTCAAAAAGAAAAAATAATATAGCACCTTCAACTGCACCACAGACTAAAACAGTTAAATGTGGTCTATTAAACATTAGGTCTCTCTCTTCTAAGTCCCTGTTAGTAAATGATATAATAATTGATCAACATATTGATTTATTCTGCCTTACAGAAACCTGGTTACAGCAGGATGAATATGTTAGTTTAAATGAGTCAACACCCCCGTGTCACACTAACTGCCAGAATGCTCGTAGCACGGGCCGAGGCGGAGGATTAGCAGCAATCTTCCATTCCAGCTTATTAATTAATCAAAAACCCAGACAGAGCTTTAATTCATTTGAAAGCTTGACTCTTTGTCTTGTCCATCCAAATTGGAAGTCCCAAAAACCAGTTTTATTTGTTGTTATCTATCGTCCTCCTGGTTGTTACTATGATTTTCTCTGTGAATTTTCAGACCTTTTGTCTGACTTGGTGCTTAGCTCAGATAAGATAATTATAGTGGGTGATTTTAACATCCACACAGATGCTGAGAATGACAGCCTCAACACTGCATTTAATCTATTATTAGACTCAATTGGCTTTGCTCAAAATGTAAATGAGTCCACCCACCACTTTAATCATATCTTAGATCTTGTTCTGACTTATGGTATGGAAATTGAAGACTTAACAGTATTCCCTGAAAACTCCCTTCTGTCTGATCATTTCTTAATAACATTTACATTTACTCTGATGGACTACCCAGCAGTGGGGAATAAGTTTCATTACACTAGAAGTCTTTCAGAAAGCGCTGTAACTAGGTTTAAGGATATGATTCCTTCTTTATGTTCTCTAATGCCATATACCAACACAGTGCAGAGTAGCTACCTAAACTCTATAAGTGAGATAGAGTATCTCGTCAATAGTTTTACATCCTCATTGAAGACAACTTTGGATGCTGTAGCTCCTCTGAAAAAGAGAGCTTTAAATCAGAAGTGCCTGACTCCGTGGTATAACTCACAAACTCGCAGCTTAAAGCAGATAACCCGTAAGTTGGAGAGGAAATGGTGTCTCACTAATTTAGAAGATCTTCACTTAGCCTGGAAAAAGAGTTTGTTGCTCTATAAAAAAGCCCTCCGTAAAGCTAGGACATCTTACTACTCATCACTAATTGAAGAAAATAAGAACAACCCCAGGTTTCTTTTCAGCACTGTAGCCAGGCTGACAAAGAGTCAGAGCTCTATTGAGTCGAGTATTCCTTTAACTTTAACTAGTAATGACTTCATGACTTTCTTTGCTAATAAAATTTTAACTATTAGAGAAAAAATTACTCATAACCATCCCAAAGATGTATCGTTATTTTTGGCTGCTTTCAGTGATGCCAGTATTTGGTTAGACTCTTTCTCTCAGATTGTTCTGTCTGAGTTATTTTCATTAGTTACTTCATCCAAACCATCAACATGTCTATTAGACCCCATTCCTACCAGGCTGCTCAAGGAAGCCCTACCATTATTTAATGGTTCGATCTTAAATATGATCAATCTATCTTTATTAGTTGGCTATGTACCACAGGCTTTTAAGGTGGCAGTAATTAAACCATTACTTAAAAAGCCATCACTTGACCCAGCTATCTTAGCTAATTATAGGCCAATCTCCAACCTTCCTTTTCTCTCAAAAATTCTTGAAAGGGTAGTTGTAAAACAGCTAACTGATCATCTGCAGAGGAATGGTCTATTTGAAGAGTTTTAGTCAGGTTTTAGAATTCATCATAGTACAGAAACAGCATTAGTGAAGGTTACAAATGATCTTCTTATGGCCTCAGACAGTGGACTCATCTCTGTGCTTGTTCTGTTAGACCTCAGTGCTGCTTTTGATACTGTTGACCATAAAATTTTATTACAGAGATTAGAGCATGCCATAAGTATTAAAGGCACTGCGCTGCGGTGGTTTGAATCATATTTATCTAATAGATTACAATTTGTTCATGTAAATGCGGAATCTTCTTCACAGACTAAGGTTAATTATGGAGTTCCACAAGGTTCTGTGCTAGGACCAATTTTATTCACTTTATACATGCTTCCCTTAGGCAGTATTATTAGACGGCATTGCTTAAATTTTCATTGTTATGCAGATGATACCCAGCTTTACCTATCCATGAAGCCAGAGGACAGACACCAATGAGCTAAACTGCAGGATTGTCTTACAGGCATAAAGACATGGATGACCTCTAATTTCCTGCTTTTAAACTCAGATAAAACTGAAGTTATTGTACTTGGCCCCACAAATCTTAGAAACATGGTGTCTAACCAGATCCTTACTCTGGATGGCATTACCCTGACCTCTAGTAATACTGTGAGAAATCTTGGAGTCATTTTTGATCAGGATATGTCATTCAAAGCGCATATTAAACAAATATGTAGGACTGCTTTTTTGCATTTATGCAATATCTCTAAAATTAGAAAGGTCTTGTCTCAGAGTGATGCTGAAAAACTAATTCATGCATTTATTTCCTCTAGGCTGGACTATTGTAATTCATTATTATCAGGTTGTCCTAAAAGTTCCCTGAAAAGCCTTCAGTTAATTCAAAATGCTGCAGCTAGAGTACTGACAGGGACTAGAAGGAGAGAGCATATCTCACCCATATTGGCCTCTCTTCATTGGCTTCCTGTTAATTCTAGAATAGAATTTAAAATTCTTCTTCTTACTTATAAGGTTTTGAATAATTAGGTCCCATCTTATCTTAGGGACCTCATAGTACCATATCACCCCAATAGAGCGCTTCGCTCTCAGACTGCAGGCTTACTTGTAGTTCCTAGGGTTTGTAAGAGTAGAATGGGAGGCAGAGCCTTCAGCTTTCAGGCTCCTCTCCTGTGGAACCAGCTCCCAATTCGGATCAGGGAGACAGACACCCTCTCTACTTTTAAGATTAGGCTTAAAACTTTCCTTTTTGCTAAAGCTTATAGTTAGGGCTGGATCAGGTGACCCTGAACCATCCCTTAGTTATGCTGCTATAGACTTAGACTGCTGGGGGGTTCCCATGATGCACTGAGTGTTTCTCTCTCTTTTTGCTCTGTATGCACCACTCTGCATTTAATCATTAGTGATTGATCTCTGCTCCCCTCCACAGCATGTCTTTTTCCTGGTTCTCTCCCTCAGCCCCAACCAGTCCCAGCAGAAGACTGCCCCTCCCTGAGCCTGGTTCTGCTGGAGGTTTCTTCCTGTTAAAAGGGAGTTTTTCCTTCCCACTGTCGCCAAGTGCTTGCTCACAGGGGGTCATTTTGACCGTTGGGGTTTTTACGTAATTATTGTATGGCCTTGCCTTACAATATAAAGCACCTTGGGGCAACTGTTTGTTGTGATTTGGCGCTATATAAATAAAATTGATTGATTGATTGATTGACTTCTTTGTCCTTCCTGGGGTTCATAATCTCCTCCAACTCCATCGCCCCTGATCCGGCCAAGGTAGCGGCGGTGAGAGATTGGCCCCAACCGGCAAGCCGTAGGAAGCTGCAACAGTTCCTCGGCTTCGCTAATTTCTATCAGAGGTTTATCAAGGGCTATAGTCAGGTTGTTGGTCCCCTTACAGCCCTGACCTCCCCAAAAGTTCCCTTCACCTGGTCGGATCAGTGAGAAGCCGCGTTTAGGGAGTTGAAACGCCGGTTCTCTACTGCGCCAGTTCTGGTGCAGCCTGATCCTAGCCGCCAGTTTGTTGTGCAAGTAGATGCCTCTGACTCAGGGATAGGAGCTGTGCTGTCCCAGAGCAGGGAGTTCGATAAGGTACTCCACCCCTGTGCCTATTTCTCCCGCAGGTTGACCCCAGCAGTGCGGAATTATGACGTCGGCAATCGGGAGCTCCTGGCGGTGAAGGAGGCCCTGGAGGAGTGGAGACACTTGTTGGAGGGAGCTGTGGTTCCATTCACGGTCTTCACCGACCATCAGAACCTGGAGTATATCCGGACCGCTAAGCGTCTGAACCCCAGGCAAGCCCGTTGGTCTCTTTTTTTTGGCCGTTTTGACTTTAGGATCACCTATCGCCCCGGGACTAAGAACCAGTGGTCGGACGCACTGTCCCGGGTGCATGAAGAGGAAGTCAGAGCAGAGCTGTCGGAACCACCAGAAAACATCATCCCGGAGTCCACTATCGTCGCCACACTGACATGGGACGTGGAGAACATTGTCAGGGAGGCCCTGACGCATCACCCGTACGTCCCACCAGACGCTAGGACTGCAGTTTTGGACTTCTACCATGGTTCCAGGCTCGCCTGCCATCCAGGGGTGCGGAGGACCGTGGCAGTTGTCCGGCAGCGGTTCTGGTGGGCGTCTTTGGAAGCCGATGTCCGGGAGTATGTCTGGGCCTGTACCACCTGTGCCAGGGGCAAGGCAGTCCACCAACCGGAGAAGGGACTCCTCCAGCCGCTGCCTGTGCCTCATCGCCCCCAGGGTCTCCCTGCGTCCCAGGGTATGACAACCATCCTGACGATAGTGGACCGGTTCTCCAAGGCGGCCCACTTCGTGGCCCTCCCGAAGCTCCCGTCGGCCCAGGAGACTGCAAACCTCCTGGTCCACCACGTCATACGTCTACATGGTATCCCTACGAACATCATCTCGGATCGTGGTCCTCAGTTCTCCTCCCAGGTCTGGAGGAGTTTCTGCAGGGAACTGGGGGCCACCGTGAGCCTTTCGTCCGGGTACCACCCACAGACCAACGGACAAGCAGAGCAGGCTAATCAAGAGCTGGAACAGGCCCTGCGGTGTATGACCTCCGCGCACCCGACGGCCTGGCGTCAACATCTGGCCTGGATCGAGTACGCTCATAAAAGTCAAGTTTCATCAGCAACCGGCCTCTCCCCATTTGAAGCGTGTTTGGGGTACCAGCCCCCATTGTTTCCGGCTGTGGAGGGAGAGGTCGGGGTTCCCTCGGTCCAGGCCCACCTCAGGAGGTGCCGTCGGGTGTGGCGTACAGCCCGCTCTGCCCTGCTGAAAGCCCGGACGAGGGCGAAGAGCCATGCAGACCGCCGACATGACCCGGCCCCGGAATATCAGCCCGGGCAGGAGGTCTGGCTGTCAACAAAGAACATTCCTCTCAACACGGAGTCGCAAAAAGTGACGGACAGGTATATTGGAGCTTACAAGATCACC
The DNA here is from genome assembly GCF_902500255.1 of Thalassophryne amazonica. NCBI lineage: Eukaryota > Metazoa > Chordata > Actinopteri > Batrachoidiformes > Batrachoididae > Thalassophryne > Thalassophryne amazonica. The sequence goes on along the minus strand of NC_047115.1, from coordinate 56,950,147 downwards.
GAAGTCATCAGTCCAGCCGCAGTGAAGCTGAAACTCCCAGCTTCACTGCGGATCCATCCTGTTTTTCATGTCTCCAAGATCAAACCATACCACACCTTGGACCTTTGCACCCCCGGACCTGCGCCACCTCCTGCCCGCATCATCGACGGCGAGCCTGCGTGGACTGTCCGCAGGCTCCTGGATGTTCGCCGGAGGGGTCGGGGTCTCCAATATCTGGTGGACTGGGAGGGTTATGGACCTGAAGAACGCTCCTGGGTGAAGAGGAGCTTCATCCTGGACCCGGCCCTCCTGGCCGAGTTCTACCAGCGACACCCCGACAAGCCAGGTCGGGTGCCAGGAGGCGCCCATTGAGGGGGGGGTCCTATTATGTGGGCCGCCCAAAGAGGAAGTACTGCTGGCCAACGCCAGAGGGCACCCTTCCTGTAGTCGGGTTTCAGGCACCAGAGGGCGCAGTCACCACCCAGGAGCCAGGACTACCAGCTGTCAGTAATCATCATCACTGCACCATAAAAGCCTGGAGGAGACACCACATCTCTGCCGAGATATCAGTTTACCACTCAGGTAATTCTCTCAGCCGTTGTTTCTGTGCCGAACACACATACCTTGTTTGTTCTGAACTTTTTGCAGGAGTACCTGGAACTCTACTTACAGCTGGAGCTGGGTTTGTGGACGGTGGGGGAGTGACGATCTTCACTCCTCATTCCACTTACGTTAAGTAGTACTTCAGGCTCTGCCATTAACTGGTTCCAACTGGTTCCAGAGTTATCCACTTGGAGGTGTTCCCTCCAAGTGGATAAACACTGTGAGTTGCTGACTGCTTACTGGGTGTCCACACACCCACCATTAACCTGTTTTTGTTCCTGCCAGCAGTACCAGATCTGACAGCTGAAGTAGAGGCCACCTGGGGACTCGGGACTTGGTGGCTTCGGTGTACTGCAGGTCTTCATTGGCGGCGGAACCTTGTGGGCCCCGGCTCTTCTCTGGATAGGCGTCTCCTACCCTCGGGCCTGCCCACACGTCACCTGTTGTATTTTGTAATTGACTGTCAAAAAGCAGTATTCGACCTGTTGTGCACATTTGCCACAATAAATTGTATTTATTGGACTATCTATTGACCGTTCATTTGTGCCCCCTGTTGTGGGTCCGTGTCATTACACTTCCCCAACAGCAACAGTGCTAACCACTAAGCCACAGTGCTGCCAAACAAGTTGCAGAAGTTACAACTCAACTGAGAGCTGATTTATGGCAGAAAACTTGATATTTTTTTTCCCCACATTTGACCTTGACCATCAAGGAACTAGTTTTCTCATTAAAAAGGTTATATACGGTGTATTACTTGACTTTTCACATTTTGTTGTAGAACAGGAAACTGGGGGGGGGGGGGGGGGGGGGGCACACATTTCACTATAAAATGAATGTTTAGCAGCTACAGTCAGATCCATAAGTAACCAGACAGTGGCACAAGCATTTGGGTGGCACAGTGCCTTAGTGTCTCAAAGCCATAAGACCCCAGCTTCATATCCAACCTGGTCAATTCTGTGTGGACTTTGCATGTTCTCCCTGTGGTTGTGTGGGTTCCTTTTCCCTTTCTGTGCACACTATCACAGTGGATTTGAAATGAAACATTCAAGACATGCTTGTAGTGTTTAGCTTTAATTCAAGGAGTTCAGCAAATCTCACAATACATTAAGACACAGCACCAGCATCCTCAATGACTTGGACCATCGTTGCAAACGTATCAGAATGGTTTCATTCATTCTCCACCCAAAACCACCAATGACTAATTAAGAGACTAAACAACTCACTTTGTGCACAGATTATGCAAAGTGCAATTGGTACCTTCAGTGCACTTGCGCTGTATGCGTCACACTGTTTACTATAGATCAACAAGATTTAAGATATGTTTGACCAAGAATCAAACTCAGGTTGATATATTGTCAGGTAGTAATTCAGACTCTCCTAAAATTCTGATTTTGGCTCTTTAATGTTGAAGTGTAAAATCCTCCTGTTGAGATGCAGATGGCACCTGACATATGTCAGCCTGACAGGTAAACTCCCTAATCACCACTTCCTTTTCACACATCCCTGCTGAGATGCCTCAAAGTATCAGACCAGGCAATAAGACACTGACAAGAAAAAATCCAGGATCAACTGAGAAGGTCTCAGCATTACAAGGCATGGACAAATTGACACTCTTCTCTACCAGCTATCATGTACGGTCCTAGTCAGCCGGTGCTTCAGTGAGGGGAATCTGAGGCTAATCCTTCCACTGATGCAAAAGCGCCATTGTTCCTTCTGCTCTGCCAGTAATACAATTTGAATCCTGGCAAGATGCCATGTTCCAGTGAAAACTCCGACGGCAAAGGTGTGTCTATGTGTTTGTGATAATCCAAAAGCAGGCACGGAATCACAGCTATGTGCAAAGAGGGTTATTCACAGCAGCAGATGTTGGTAGTATCCATTGTAGGTGGGTGGTTTTAGTCACGGGGCACACCATGAGACACCATAGGATGCCAGGAAGGGTTCTTTAGACATTTCTGGGCAATTCTGCAGGTAAATGGAGCTTTACACTTGCCTGATGGGCCTGGAGAGCACAAATAAAATGATCATTTGGGTTGGTGATGGTCCGGGAACTGATTCAGTGCTCTGGGAGTATTTTGTTTGGCTCATTTTGATAACAGGAAATTATACCACTGCTCATTAAGTCTTCATATGAGATCCCGCATTAAGTAAATTGTGCAAGTCAAAGAACAAAAATGAATCAATGATCATTTGGGGCAGCATCGTATGTATGTACTGCAAATAGAACTGCCATTGATTACGGTTAGTGTTGAGACAGCCTCTCAGTCCAAAATGAGCCAGTTCAAAATGTGTAACGTTTATAATTGTACAGCATTTCCATTTTGTTGCCTCAAGCTTCCGTTGGTCTTCCGAGCACTTGCTTTAAAGGACAGATGAGAAGTTGCTGAAGTGCCGAGCTTTCACAAACAAGGTTATTTGGCTAAAGACAGAGGATGATACTGTGACAGCAAGTATTTATCTTGGTGTCAAGAGGATACCATAAATTATTGACAAAATGATGCTGCAATATCTTACTCAGCCAGATACTCTGTACTTGGCTTACACCAGTGTATCCACAAAACCTTCCATTCACTTAATCAAAAGGCCCACATGGCCATCAAGGTTCCGGGGTGTGAGCTGTAATTACAGTATGGCTGCCGACCAATTCCTGAGCTGCATGCAGGGATAAAATAATTAACCTGTAAATTGTCAATCATGGCAGCTTAACATTATTAAAACTCCCAAACACAAGATGGGGACTTTTTTTTCCACAATAACATGAGTAATGTTATTGTTAGAAATGGCAATTAAAGAATATTAATCTGGTAGGAAAGTGGTAAATACTTGGTATGTTGCTCCACTTGGATTTCCTCTCTCCATATATATATATATATATATATATATATATATATATATATATATATATATTTCTTGCCAAGCTAATAAGGTTGCAGATGATGCTTGCAGTGGCAGCTCATTACCGTCACGTCTTCAAATAATTGCTAAACAGCCACATGCCTCCCAAATCTCTGTGCAACTATCCTCCCCGACCGCCCCCCTCCCCCAGAAATCCCCTTCAAAAATGTGTTCTGTTTCTGTCTGACTGCACAGTAATCTGCTTTCTAGCACTTACCTTCACTGAGTAGGAGATTTACACAACTGAATCAAGAGGGTGACTTGCAGATGGAAAATCATGTGTAGTAATTAATTAAAACTTAATTGAAACTTTGCACAAAGTACTACATGTGCAAGTTTATTTTTTATGGGAGCATCACAGTAAAATCACCAGTGTAAAACCAACACTGACAGTGTTAAATTAACACTGACAGTGTGCATATGGTCCCACTCTGAGCACAGTAGGACCATATTTAACACTGGTGATTTTACTGTGCATATCCACAACACAATGGAACTGTCCTGGGTCCTGGTGGCAACCATGACAAACAAACCAGTCCATCTCCATCTCCATCTCCTGAAAGTAACCATCTGTCTGTTTCAGGCACACAGTAAATTTTGCAGAGTAAAATTTACTCTGCTGGGATAACATTTGGTCCCAGTCCAAATAGAGTTAAATATACTCTATCACAGTGCTAAATCAACTCTGCCACAGTGTAAAATCAACTCTTATTGGAGTAGAAACACTTGATTTGACAAGACGGTAGAGCTGATTTCATTCGATAGTAGAGTGTATTTTACTCTATTTAGAATGGGACCAAATGTTATCCCAGCAGAGTAAATTTTACTCTGCAAAATTTACCATGCAGGTGAAATGTATTGTATGCATCCCCTTGGATGTCTCCAGCCACTGGGGTCCACAACACTGAGGTACCTATGTGCAGAAAAACACACAACATGGCCAAAAATATATGTAGTAGATGACATTTTCTCACAATGTAAGTGATACTCCACATCTGAGTCTACCAAAGTAACTGTCCATTTGATACAAACTCATTCTAGCAGTACCCTAGGATCCTTCAAAGAGACATAGTATCAAAGACAACCAGTCACTGACTCAGAACATTGGTTAGCGTCCAAGTTTCACAACTGTACAGCAAGACAGGAAGGACCTGGACACTAAAGACTTGGACCTTGAGAGTTTTCCTTCAAAGATACTGACATCGCCAAACACCTCTGTCCATTGACCTGATGATCCCAGACATTCTCCCGAGGCATCTCTTGATCTCAAAGGCTGAGCACCTGGAGGCAAGAAGGTCTCTACAAGTCTTGCCAAGTCCAATTCTTTGAAAGCCTGGATCTTACATTTCTTGCATTTTTTTTCTTTCCTGTATATATACAGGAGAGCATAATACTTTTGCATATTATTATATTCTGTGATTAGCAGAGAAAACATGGGATTATGGAGTCATTGAGTGGGTTTGCAACATTCTGGTAACTCTCTCCATGAAAACTACCATATCTTCAACTCTGTATTTTGGGTTTATACTTGTAGATACAGCTGAGGACCAGTGAAGTATTTCTTTGGGGTTGATGGCACCTTTTAACATAAGAAATGGCCACAACTTAAAATAAAGGCAGTTACCTGTGAAGCCTTGTTGCTAATTGCAGGGTCCTGGTGGCCACTTGTACAAATTGCTTGCATGTAAGATTCCATACATAATGAGCTTCAAGCCTATAACACTTTCAGGTTTACCAAGATAGAATGCACTGCACCTCAGATGTATTAAAATTTCAACATTATATGAATCGATAATGACAAATTAGCTGTATGCTGAAGGCAATGACAGTGATTTGTGATAACATGATTTCAAAGTAAGTAAGTAAAATGTATTTGTATAGCACATTTAAACACAGCTCACACTGATCAAAGTGCTGTACATAATCCATTAAGTGAGAAAATAATAAGTAAAGTACGCTTACAAATCAACAATTTAAACTCAACCGACATGGAGAGACAACAATTAAATTACAGACATAACAAGGTAAGACCATTAAAATGTGAGAAAAGCCAGAGTAAAAAGATATGTTTTGAGCATGGGTGTAAAACTAATTCAGGGGGTATTTCTATTGTCAAGTGGCAGTTGGTTCCACAGCTGAGCACCAACAACTGCAAAAGCTCGGTCATCTTTTTGTTTAAGCCAGGACCACAGGACATGAGGAAGACCTTGGCTGTAAGATCTAGAACACCTGGTAGCTAGACAGTAAAATCATCAGTGTAAAACTAACACTGGTGATTTTACTGTGTACCTTCAAATGGATGAGATCAGCCATATAACTGGGGGCCATGAAGTTAATGGCCTTAAACACCATCAATAGAATATTAAATTGAATCCTAGACTAGACTGGGAGCCAGTGCAGGGGGGCTAGGACCGGTGTGATGTGCTCACGTTTCTTAGTGTTCATAAGCAGCCTAGCCGCTGTGTTTTAGACCATCTGAAGCCGCGCTACCAGATTCAGAGGGAGACCAAAGCAAAAGAAATTACAATAGTCTAGGCGTAGTCTATACTGCAGCTTCATTTTTCCTACTATACATTTCTGCTCTTCACAGTGCAGTGTAAAGGAAATATTAACTTACAAATTGTCTAACACAGTAAGCATCATATCTGTCTTTGATAATATTGTGGTTACTTGTCCCATCAAGCTGCTCTTTCATATTCAGCAACATCACAACAGACAAAATAAGCATAAATACACAATATTCACTATAATGGGGCACTTGTTCAAATTTTTGAAGTCTCTGGACATATATTTCACATCTAAATGTATCAAGTGAAGCTAATGGTTGCCTGCATGGGGTGAAAACACATTACATGTATTCAATAGTTAAACATAAAAGTATTTGTGCAATTCTTTTGCCAGCTCCTGTGTTTCTTTGGGCAACCACAGTGGATACAGTGTGGATCAACATGTTCATTTGGCACAGGCTTTGCACCAGATGTCTTTCCTGATTTTATTACAGATGTTCAGGGGGACTGACCTTGCCTTTGAAGACTAGATATGCCAGTCAGTAAGTGATGAAATCCAAAGCCAACCAACAAACTAACTAACTATAATAGTGAATCCAGTGATTTTAAGATGTAAAAATCTTGTGAACTGATCCATTAGGGACATTTTCACCATGAATGAACAGAAAGAAACAAAAGATACATCTGTAACAATCAGTGTAGTTGTTCAGATTGTGCAGGTTATATAGTTTGAGCAAATGACAGGCATCATAATCAACAGGTAAACACAAAATGAGAACAATAAAAAAAAATCAAGACGAACAAACAAGCTCTGACATTTAAATATTGCAGTTTAAGTTGTGCAAGTCATGTAAAGAAAACCAAGCAGGGACATGTTCAACAAGAGTGAGGAAATCACAAAAAACATTAAAGTAAAACAAACAAACAAACAAACAAAAAACACTAACAGCAATACTCTGGAAACAAATAATAAATTAACCAAATAAATAAATAAATAAACCAAGACAATAAAAACTAATTTCAATTTATTTATTTATTTTCTTTTATATAGCACCAAATCACAACAAGGTTGCCTCAAGGTGCTCCACACAAGTAAGGTCTAACCTTATCAACCCCCAGAGTAACAGTGGTAAGGAAAAACTCCCTCTGCGGAAGAAACCTCAAGCAGACCAGACTCAAAGGAGTGACCTTGGGCCATGCTACAGACACAAATTACAAAACAATTCACAAAACGAACATACAGGAAATGCTGTTGGTGCACAAGATGGTTTCTGGAACAGACACCACACCCATCTCTGGATGGAGCTGCACCTCAAACAGAGAGAAAAGAAAAAAGCAGAATCAAGCATCAGAAAGACAACAAATAAAGTGTAATTTGTCAGCATTAAGCAATAACAATAATAAGTTCATGAACACTTCTTACTAGGGATGAGTATTGATAAGATTTTATCGACATTGATACCATTATCAATTCCGCTTATCGATCCGATTCCTTATCGATTCCCTTATTGATACCTCTTGTGAATTTTCTGTGTACTAAAAGTAGGCTTTACAGGTTTTCTATGTCAACAACATTTTATTGAGTCTTAAAGTAAATAAATATGAAATTGGTCACTGGATCCCTAAACTCTGGACATAAATAAACTCTACATGGTGGATCCTTGATCTCTGAACATAAATAGAAATAAACAAAATCTGTAGTTTTTATCAAAAGCATTGCTTTTCAGACATTATTGGCATGAATGTCTTTCCATACATCTGAGCTGAGCTCTTGGATGTAATTCATAAAGAATGCAGGATGTCTAATTTTGGGAGAAAAAAACGGTTTTGTCGATTGTAGTTTATTGTCTGTATTACAGCCTTTGGAAAGAGGTGTCATTTTATTTAAAGCGGTGATTCGTTTTGAAGTTACTAATTCAGAGCAGACTCTGTCTCTGCAGAGAGCAAAGCAGCGTTTGGAGCAACTGGATGGAGGATGATTCTCGTTTCTTGACTGCAACAAGACACGAGTCCCAGTTAGTGACTTTAATCCACACAAAAGTGACTCAATTTTCACATTTTAATGGCTTTGATAGGGGCTAAGCAGCTGACTTGCCTCTTCTGAAGAGTTATTATTACTATTATTGCTGTTGTTGTTGCTATTATTATTATTATTATTATTAAGACATAAATAAAAATAAATAAAAAAATTACAATTTTTAATACATTTGACTGTTTTACGACAACAAACGCTGAGCCATTAATTATTACACAGAAAACAAATGCACACAAACGTGCTGAGATGCGAACAGCTAATGCTAACTTTAACATTGAAAATGCCATCGACATACTAAAGCGTTAGCATCAGTCCCGTTTTTAAGTTATAAAATACATCCATCAACTGTTTCAGAAGACCATAACAGGTTGGTTTAACAAAAAAAGGGTAAATATTACTCACAGACATAAGCTCTTTAGGGTTTTAGCAGGGGAAAAATTAAGATAAAGCGAAGTAAAACAAAGAACCAACGAGCCAGCAGATCAAAACATTGCTTCATTGAATCATCCTTCAAAGTGGAGTCGCGCTGCAGAAGCAGTTGATTACAGAACCGCTCCAGGGTCTGTAATCAATGCAGAGAAATGATCATTTTCCCGAGAAACACCCTCCAAAACAACGGCTGGTCTGAAGGACCGATAAGGGAATCGTTAGGCAAAAAGACTATTGATATCGGTGGATCGAATCATTTCTTAACGCTACTCGAAAAGAACCGGTTCTTGATATCCAACCCTACTTCTTACACATTCAACTATAGTCTTCTGCTGCAGATGACAGTATCTTTGCTGTGATGCATGGCATGATAGTTTTCCTACACTCGACACATGAATGCAGCATCACGCTGCAGCATTATAGGCTGTCTACATGTATGTACGTATAGCCGTGCAATATGCACTATTGACATTTGGTTTGAATTTGGAAAAACAAATCGACAGTCAATTTAGTCATTTTTATTGAATGAATTGAAAATTACGTATGCGTCATGCGTTAATGGCTTTTCAAAAGATGACTCAGTGGCAAGACAATTGGACAGTTACCATTAAGTCAAACTTAGAGCACGGATTGTGAAAGAGGCACTCAAGCCTTTTAACTTGCCTCTAACAGTGTTTGATAATGGGATTTTGATCGTTGCATTCATTGTGCTGTGTTTTGTATGCTGTTGTTGAGAGCTGCCTATTCATCAATTTGAAAATCATACACCATAAAGAACCATTGCATACAAGTGTTTGCTTTAAGTGGGTAAAATGCCAACTATTGTAAGGAATACAAAAAGAAACCTCACTTCTCCAGAGAAATTGCATTTTGACACATATGTACAAGCTCACAATCACGTCAGATCTATTTTCCATTCCAATAAGACACTACTAAACAAGACAAATGTTCATCCAAGAGACTGTACCACAGAGGTAAAAAGAACCCACAAGCACATGAGGAAGAGAAATATTGCTCAACAAGTCATACAGAGAGGATTTATTTTATTTTATTTTAAGAGGAGCTATAAGAGGACTACGTGGTGCAGATATAATTTTTAAGCAAGCTCATTACAGCTTCACAGAGCAAGTTATAATTTGATTGTCAAAAATACAGCACATTTCATGGGTTCTTACAAGAAACTGGCAAACTTTCTTCTGCTGCCTCAGAAAGTTTCTAAAAAGACAGCAAAGAATGCAATGCTGAACGCAATTAATTCATTTTATTTTATTAATCCAGTTTGAAACAAATCACACACACACATACAAATGCAATATCTATCTATCTATCTATCTATCTATCTATCTATCTATCTATCTATCTATCTATCTATCTATCTATCTATCTATCTATCAATTATGGGTCACCAACAACCCTCTAACCACACACACACACACTCATCTTAGTCCAATTAATAGTGGGGCGGCAGAGCAAAACAATTGTGCATTCTTGGATAAAATCATCAAATTTGGCACACATATTCTAAATTAACAAATGTTTATTTTCAGATATGGGGCCATACTGGAGCTGACCTCTAATGAGCTACAGGGGTCAAAAAATAATTACACAGTGGTCAAAATTCTAAAATGCTCCAATCATGTTGAAAACTATACCACATTATTTGTCCAATCATAACAATTACAAAAAGGTATAGCTTTGACCATCTATGCCTGAATGTTCTGGAGTTATGGGGTAAAAACAGCAAAAATGGTGACAGAGGTCAGTTTCAGTTTGTACAGGGGTCAAAAGTTAAAGTTGCTCCAATTTTGGTAAAAAGTGATGCAATTTATTCATTGAAATGAAAGGATTAAAAAATTGATTAGTTTTGACTGTGTTGAATGTTTGGTCTCCAAAGTAAAGGTCAAACAATTTTGACATCCATTGGATTCTATGACATGTGACATGTTACCCATAACATGATAACTAAGCATGACAGATGGTGCAAACTATTCCTTTTTGAAATGCTATTAACGCAACCAATAATTTGCATAATTTTTTTACCAAAATTGGAACAACTTTAATTTTGACCCCTGTACAAACTGAAACTAACGTTTGTCACCATATTTGTTGTTTTTGCCTCATATCTCCAGAACATTCAGTCACTGATAGTCCAAACTATACTTTTTGGAATTGTTATGATCAGACAAATAATGTGGTATAGTTTTCAATATGATTGGAGCATTTTAAAATTCTGACCCCTGTGTATATCTTTACTGACCCCTGTAGCTTATTAGAGGTCGCCTCCAGGGAGGCTCTATATCTGAAAACAAAATTAGTTCATTTAGAATATGTGTGCCAAATTTGATGCTTTTATCACAAAATGCACCATTGTTATGGAAATTGTAGTTAAGCTGCCTCTGAAATGATTTACAAAACACCTCTTAGGTGGCAGCGTGCATGCTACATGTGCGCGCATCACCCGCGGTCAAAAGTAACTTGGAGTCATTTCAAAAGCTCATGGATGTGCACACTCTCTTGGAGATGGTGTGAAAAGGAAAATAAAATATTTGTTATGGAATTCTCCCCTCAGATAAATATGTTCTCTGTATTAAAATGAGCTGTAATTTTACAAGACGTTTCTAAAATAAACAGACATTATAATGCTTGGATTTTTAGTAGAAACTAAATGTTGTCATTTTAGTGAAATTTCGGTGGACCTATAGCTTTAAATATTAAGGAACGAGATCACAGTGGTGCTGATTTTTTTAAACACAAATGTTAAATAAATAAATTAATTAATAATTGAATAGCGCAACAGCTTTCAACTAATATTTTTCATGCTTGTACTGCACATGAAAATGTGACAGTATTACAGGAATATTTTTTGTACTTGAGTTTGTACTGCATGCCCTTCATTCAAGCAAAATAAATAAATAAATAATAAAAAATGGAGTAGCGCAACAGCTTTCAATTAATTTTTTTCATGGTTGTACTGCACATGAAAATGTGACAGTATTATAGCAATGTCAAGACAGTATTATAGGAATGAATGATTAAGTTTATTCATTCATTAGTTTATTCATCATCAACTATTCAGATAAATAGTTTATAGAGGTTACTGCACTGAATATGCTGTTAATACTGGATGGCCTGTTAAATTATGTCATAGGAACTGAGGACATTAAGACCACAAGCTCAGTTTTAATTGACATTATTGATTTGCTGTTATTTTACTCACCTGACCTTACTGTGCATTTATCTTAAATTAACAAGGTTGAGGAATCTAGCTCAAAGAGTCAGGAGAGAATGGGGATTATCTGTTTGTGTCAATCAGAAATAAATGCTTGACACAACCCAGTGGTCACGGGTGAAGAGGAAACAGTTTATTCTTACCCAGGTTTCCTGTCATCAAATAGGCGTTATGAAAATCCTTCATGCCCAAGCCAACGATATGGATGAATTCCTCTATGACCTGCATGAGCTCCACTGCTCCTGGATAGATCTGGACAATAAATAAGACAAAGTCACAGCCACTCTTCTGCCATGAATGTACTTGGGGAAAAAAGCTGAAATGCAAATAATGCATTTAAGAAAAGAACAAGAGGCAAGTCATAAAGAAATTGTGCTGACTACATTTTTCTTTCTAAAATCAACTCTTATTGGAGTAGAAACACTTGATTTGACAAGACGCTAGAGCTGATTTCACTTTATAATAGAGTGTATTTTACTCTATTTAGACTGGGACCAAATGTTATTCCAGCAGAGTAAATTTTACTCAGGAAAATTTACTGTGTAGATTGTTTTTTATCCTATCTCTCTAACAGGAGTTTCTCAGTTGCTGCAGTTACATATACATCCTCTTCTGCCATTCTGTCCTGTGGTGTGCCCCAAGGTTCCATTCTGGGACCTATTTTATATTTGCATTGTATTTGCTCCCACTTGGACACATTTTAAATTATTTTGACAATGTCTCATATCATTGTTATGGAGATGACATACAGCTGTACATCTCCTTTCCTCCACAAAATGTTACTAAGGTATCTGTCCTTCAAAGATGTGTTAATGTTGTAAAAACTGGATGGCTGCTAACTATGTGTCACTTAATACAGCAAAAACTGAAGTTCTTGTTTGTGCCCCTGAGGAGTTTGTTCCTTCAGTGATTAAGAACGATTGGCTCTCTGTCAACTTTTCACTATTGCAGTCAGAAATCTGGGTATTACATTTCACCAGGCTCTCAATTTTGACACAAGTTTGTTGTCTCTCAAACTGAGCTGGAAATGATCATCCATGCTTTTATTTCATCACGTCTTGACTATTGTATTTCGCTGATCCCTAGCCTCTGTAGGTCTTCTCTGGATCACTTACAAATGATCCAGAATGCACCTGCAAGGCTTCTTACAAGGTCATCTAAGAGGTATCACACCCATTCTGTCCTCTTTGCATTGTAGGACTGTTCATGTTATATAGTCAAAAAATAAAAGTTGTGAGAGACTTCGGGCCACATGTTTTTGTTCCACTTGAGGTTTTATAGGTGCAGACCAAATTTGAACTCAGTCAGATAAGATTTAGAGGTTCCCCTAGAGTGACACATTTTCCTCTCCCTCTGCTGGCACGGCAACGTCACCCTAACAGGAGAAGACTTTGATGCCATTATTTTTCTTTTACAGGTACATGTGATGATTTGTAACTGCAAAAAATTGGTGGTTGATTGGTCACCCAGAGGAGAACATTACTGGAATTGCTGGATTACTACATTGCTTGTTTGGGGAAAATTGTTACTTTGTGTAAGACCCCTAAACAATGTCCGATTACAATAAAATTTGGCAGAGATATTTTATTTTATTAGTGGAACAAGAACAACATGTGGCCCAAAAGATTTTGTCACATTTGACATTTTGAACAGGTCTATTGCGTTGGCTCCCCATTCAGTTCAGACTGCAATTTCAGATATTGGTGGTGGCTTTTAGAGCTCTGTACAGGTAAAATACCACGCTACATCCTTATGCAACAAGCAGGTCTCTGAGGTCCTCAGACCAGAACCTGTTGGTTGTACCTCGGTCAAGACTGAAGACCAAAAGGGACTGTGCATTTGAGGTTGTGGCTCCCAGCCTGTGGAATGCACTGCCACTGCATCTACATTCTGTGGACTCTCTTGGAACTTTCAAAGAAAAGCTCAAGACCCACTTGTACGGGGTTGCTTTTAACTAGTTTTACATTACCACTGTTTTTTATTTCTGTGTTTCTGTTTTATATTTTTCACTGTACAGCACTTTGTGACTTTATCTTAAAGGTGCTATACAAATAAACTTTACTTACTTTTTAAAATTAACATTTATAAATTTCTGATTTGGTCTTTAGTGTTCCTCAGTGTATACTGAGGAATAAATAAAATCATAAAACACATACATACATATATATGAGTATTTAGAACCACTTGGGGTGCGTAAGATGTTTGTAAAGTTTTCAATGTAAAACTGAAAATTGATCGTCTTTAACTCCGGCTTCCATAAAAATATCTATGACATAACAAAAGTAAAAAAATACAAAGATAACATTTACCCTTGAATACAACAGAACAGAAGCATCATTTGTACAACTGGATGTCATTAATCAAATCAGAGGATGCCTTCAAGGTCAGTTCCAAGTTACTGAATATGAGTAACTGCAGTTCAGCTCACAAACTAACATAAAAATAAACACTATTTTTATTCAAACAGAATAATGTTGTAGGGATATTGTTGAAGACGAGGCAAATGGGAGACGCTGTGTCGTAAGTGTTAGCCTACACAGCTAACCAGAGTAGGTGCATCCTCTCGCCTGTACAACCGCCTCGACATGTTTGAGCTCCAGGTCATAAACAAACCGCAACACATGTCCACTTTCCACCACATTGTCACTTTTTTGTCTTTTCACTTTCTTTGCATGCAATCTGCCCAAAATCTCAGAGAAAGTGCTGTGTTTCTGTCCCTGGTAGTAGAGAAATTACATCATATGCGTCATATTTTCCCCCTTTAGTGCCCACCCTCAAATGAGACTGTGCTGCTCGATTGATTGCACATATACCTATTCAAGACTAAAATTGAAGCTTTTTCAAAGATTCTTTCACATCAGTAAAATTTTGTAATAAAAATTACAATTCCATCCATCCATTTTCTATACCTGTTCACTTCAATTAAGGGTCATAAGGGGACTGGAGCCTATCCCAGCAGTCATAGGGCATGAGGCAGCATACAACCTGGACAGGACGCCAGTCTGTCGCAGAGCCACATGTATACAAACAAACACATTCACAGCCGCACACACACCTACAGTCAAAAAATTTCCAGTTCACCTACCCTCCATGTCTTTGGATGTGGGAGGAAGCCAGAGCATAACAGATGATTATCACTCACTCACTCACTCACTCACTCACTCACTCACTCACTCACTCACTCACTCACTCACTCACTCACTCACTCACTCACTCACTCACTCACTCACTCACTCACTCACACTCATCTTCAACCAATTAGTCCAATTAAGGGTCGCAGGGGGCTGGAGCCAATCCCAGTAGTCATAGAGCGTGAGGCGGGGTACACCCAGGACAGGACGCCAGTCTGTCACAGGGCCACAAACAGACACACACATTCACACCCACTCACACACCTACTGACAATTTAAAGATTCCAATCCACCTAACCTGCATGTCTTTGGATGTGGGAGGAAACCGGAGCACCTGGAGGAAACCCACACAAACACAGGGAGAACATGCAAACTCCTCACAGAAAGGCCACAACCCATGACCTTCTCACTGTGAGGCAACAGTGCTAACCACTAAGCTACCGTGCTGCCCATAGATGATTATATTATCATGAAAATGCTGAAAATACGAATAACGCTGAAATTTGTTTTGATCACATGAATAAATAAATACATAAATAAATCTCCCAAGAACTGTCAACTGACCAAATGACAAAACTGTGCATGCAGCACTTGCATCCATCATGACAGATATAACCAATGGGGTTCACACACAGTTGCTGGTTGGCTTCCCTCCTGACACACTCTGCCAAGCCAAGGGAGATTGCCCGGGTTCATTTGCTGCTTCATGGAGATCAGCCACCAGCGAGTAAATGCAGGAATTCAGCACCATGGACAGCTCCACAGCTGGTTTCACTGGGATCCTATCAGGGCAGCTCTCCTCCAAGTCAACAAATCAAAGGCATGCTAATCCAACAGTTGAGCTTCAAAGGATTGGATTGGTGTCCTGGCTTCACTTCACGTGGTAACAGGTCTGATCTAATAACAGATCTTTTATGTAGGGGCCACCAGTTTAGTTCTTGGACTTAGAGAATGGCCATATCAGTGAAAGTCAGACTAAGCTGCACACTGTACACATACATGAGCATGCTTGCATTATTATTATTGCAGCACTTCTCTGCACGTGCGATGATGTCACACAATTAGAAAAACCTTTGAGTTACATTTAGCAGTCGACGCATCGCTGTGTTGATATTCCAATCAGCACCTAGGGCAGGTATTTATTTCTGCTCGCTGACGCCAACGCCTTATGCTCTGTGTGTTTTTAAACGTGCTCCTACACACGTCTGCACTGAGCGTGGCAAGCGACTCACTGATGCTGAAGTTTAGATGTTCTGACATAGCAGAGTGAAAGCCATAGCGAGATGGTGGGTGGTGATGGCGGTGGGGGTGGGGTGGTGTGGGGGGGCTCATCACGTCGCCCCTTCCGCCATGTCTGACGCACATTGCAGTCATGTTCGCTCCTCTGGTCTCTATGGCAACCGTGAGATGTGAAAGCAGCATGGGGAAATGGCTGCGGTGGAGCTCGTGTCGATGGAGCTCTTCCTTTCCTCGCCATGGTAACAGTGACAGGAGGTGAATATATAGTGATCTGTGCGCACAGCCAATTCCACAGCCAGTGGAAATGCAGCGAATACAGTGAGGCGTTCCATGCCGGCGTTTTCAGCGTCTGCGGGCGCGCCGGTTTGTGGGCGCTCAGAAAATCGAGTTGGCTGAGAACACTTGTTTAGGCAAGAAAAGTAGCAACAGGTGAGGCAAACTCAAGCATCTTATCAAAGATCTCCCCCACCCCACCCCCCACAAACTGATCGACCCCCGATTTGCCACTCGTCGCTCAGTTTGCCGCGGCAGCTTTTCCTCCCTATTTGTAAAGGATCCCCGTCAAAGTCATTGCTCATTTTGAGCTCTTCACACCGAAAGCCTACCTTTAGGACCTGCCAAACTCAAGCTGCAGTGAGTAAGCACCTAATTACTGCCTGCAGAGAGACAGCCAGGACTGACGCTCCCCGAGCCGTTTGAACTGCCTGAACTTCGTTTAAGATAGGCGTGGAGAAATGGAGACAAAGACGGGGATCAAACTGATTTCACTCAGTCATGTGTCAGTGTAGCTGATATCTAATTTAAGTCGAAAGTGACAACAGAGCAGATGACCTCTAAGGCCGTCACAGATGGCGACTCCGTCAGATATATATGATGTCAGGGTTTCACCCACCACTGGCACTTCAGCGTAAGACAAATGAACCGAGCAGCCAAAAATGCTGTTTTTTTTTCTAATATGAATTTTAATATATACACTTGCAGCATACAGATAGTCCCTGCAATATTTTGTCTCTTAAATAAAAGTTATTTTTTGTCCTCACTGTGCTGCTTGGTCATATGATGTTTACGCTTTAAGATGATCTATGAAACACAAGGAGGAACAAGTCCTGCAGGTTTTTCTTGGTCTCCTCTGTGGCAGTGCTGCTGCCACCAAGTGGTGGTATGAAGAACGGACACTCCAAATGAGGCCAGGCATCATACCTGCTCAGTGACCTCTGACAGCGACTGTGCCAGTGTAACAGCACGAGCCACGCTTTTCATCTCCGCCATTGAGACAAATAAATAAATAAAATAAACATGCATTTAGAGGTTGTCAGTGTTCAACACTGAATTATTTACTGAGCACTCTGCAGTGCACTCACCTTTTGTGCATCTTCCCATTTATCCTTATTCTCCTCCTCCAAGAGGTTGCTGATAATTTGAAAGAAGTTCTGTAGAGACGACAAGAGGGAAACTGTGAACATCTGCTCACAAGAATATATATATATATATATATATACACATACACACACACATATATATATATATATATATATATATATATATATATATATATACACACACACACACACACACACACACACACACACACACACACACACACACACACACACACACACACACATAAATAAATTAAGGGAAAAAAAAAAAATATATATATATATATATATGTGTGTGTGTGTAAGAAGATGGGACATAACCCCTGTGAATGCTCTGCCAGATAAGCCAGATAACAATGTCTGACTGCAACAAATCATGGATTGCTATAAGGAGATAATGATGGTTGCTGCTGTCCAATAACACCAGATAATTTGCCAGTGGAACCGTGACGGTAAAGCATCAACGAAAAGATGGAATTTCTGGCTCTGACAAAACTAAAAAAAATAAAAAAATAAAAAGCACCTTAAACCCCCTGCAGCTTGCTTCAAACACTTAATGCCAGAGGACAGAATCCCAAGCTGCAATCAGGAGAAAGATGAAAGGGAATGCTAGAGCAGCTGTGCGGATTGTCTTCTTCGGCACCGGGGAGCGGGCGTGTGGGTGGCTGCTTGGGGTGCATGCCTGGAGCTGTAATAGGACCCCTGTCTGATCTTTAGCCTTGTTATTTCGTCTAGTCCATAATGTGCCCAAGGGAGTCTCTCTCTCTCTCTCTCTCTCTCTCTCTCTCTCTCTCTCTCTCTCTCTCTCTCTCTCTCTCTCTCTCTCTCTCTCGACAGAGGCTATCTTGTTTTCTACTTGAATGCTTATGCTCCCTCTGGTGGTAATGTGTCCACTTTAACACTGCATTAGTGCAGAGACACACAGAAAAGGAAGGGCAAGCTGACTGCACTCCTCTCTGCCCGTGCACACATGCACTCGCACATGCACCCACTCACTCACACACACACACACTGGAGTTGAGTACAATCAGAGCATGGATGAACGGACACTTGGCAGACACAACAAACACAACAGGTTTAAGTCCTGCAGAACGGTAGCTGCAGAATGCACATGCAGTGCGTCGTGCCCTCTTGGTATGTGAGTGGCGTGTGTGTGTGTCGTGTAAGGGGCGGCTGTGCGACAAGTGAAGTTGAGTGGTGATTGTGTTGAACCTGACAAGCGTGTATGTCTGTGGCAAGCAGAGGTGTATTTTCCGCAGATAGTGGCGGCGAGCTGGCTGGCGAAGTGTTTCACATACCTCTGTGTATGAATACATGGGACTAAACGCTTCCCTTGCGTTGTAAGTGAATAATGACTTGGGGTGAACATTTTGGTAATTTAATTAATTTATTACGGGAATATTTTTGCATGAAGTGAGCTGTGCACTCAATGCCAATTTAATCCAATTACATTCAAAAGCTACAACTTAACATCATCTTTTTGTCATGTACTGTATTTAGATCTCTCTTTTTGGGGGGGGGGTTTAGAATAGTATTTTCTTGATTTTGCCACTTTTTTGTTCCAAAGCTGGACAATATGTAGCTCAAATTCAGAATAATGAAGGCATTGGTGCCACAGAGGATTTTATTTATATTTTTTTATTTTTTGATCTGTCACTGTAATTACTCAAAAGCTTACTAACTGATTTTCTTGATGCACATCTAGAACCGAGGAGAAATACTGGACATTTTTTCCACACTTGCATCAATAATGAAAGGTACATTGTGCTTTTACTACAGTATTTTTATCAGTTTCAAATGAAAACAAAGAGTAGCGCAGTTCAGCTAATCAGGTTAATTAGCAGATTTGTTTTTCAGTTTCAACATTGAAAACCATTAGCGGACTAATTGGCATGTACTAAATGTATTTCTGCAAACTTTAAGTCCGGTAACACATTTAAAACAATGTTTAACTGTTAAAAATATCTGTCAACCCTAAAATCATACATGTTTGTTCCTGTTAGAGTTCCATTCAGAAAACCTGACACACCGCGCAAAGTCAACAAGCTTCACAACGAGGACATGGAGGTCAAACCGGAGTAAATCAGTTAATGAGATTACTATTATTTTTACTATTATATTTCTAAATGTTCTTTTTCATATAACAGTTTGACTAAACTGTACATATATTTAATGGAAATTGCTGTTTAATTTAATCTGTTCCTTTAATTATTTATGCACATCTTGATTATCATCTGATCTCGGCCTGCTAAACCTTTTGGGAACCTTGGTGTTTATGCTCCAACATTAAAATTTCAGCTATTTTGGTGTGCTTTTCATGGTTTTAAAGCCCCAATAACAACAACAACAACAACAACAAAAAACAAACAAACAAACAAGCTAAAGTTAGAGTCATACATAAAAGTTAGCGATTTGTTGGTAGCGGTAACTTCAACTCTATATTTGAGCAGTTTATCACTTTAATGTGATCATAGTTAACTTTTCATTTAGTGGATTTATTAGCGGTTATCAAAGCTAACATTTAGCTCAGCTGTTCAACATCCTGCTGATGTACATTTCAGACACTGCACATTTTGGGGAAGAAGACGACAAATGGAAAATTATCTTTGATTTGCTTTACAATAAATAACAACAACAAAAAACTAAAACACTTGAATGAATTCTCTTAAATTTGCTGCAGAAATCACATCCAATAAATATATGCAGTCTCAATTCAAACAAAGTACTTTCCAGCAATGTAATCAAGATGTAGTCCCCTTAAATTTTCCAAAGAAATAATAAAATTTGCTTTGTGTTGAAATGTAGTTGTTATACACAATAACTATTAATGCAACAGTTAATGCAATAACTATTAATGCAGCACTTTCATTTTTGTTACCATTTTCAAGATTTTAAAAGTTCCAGGATTTCTACTGGGCTTTTATTGTGACCAGTCCAAGCAACACCTCATGCTGTTGAATAACTATCTTGTCACACGTGTGAGGTGGGTGAATCATCTTGGCAAAGATGATACGGTGCATCGAGAAAGTATTCACAGCACTTCACTTATTCCACATTTTGTTAAATGTGTAAGTAAATTTTTTTCCCCTCAAAATTGTACTCACAACACCCCATAATGACAAATGAAAAAGTTTTTTGAAAATTTTGCTAATTTATATATATATATATATATATATATATAAAAGAACTAAGAAGTCACGCGTACAAAAGTATTCACACCCATTGCTCAATACTTTGCTGATGTACCTTTGGCAGCAATCAGGTGTGTTCAGATAATCTGGAGCCAGCTGAAAAGTGGTACTTCCCCAATTTAACATTAATGACAGCTGAACAGGCAGAAATACAACATTCACAGTGTTTGAGGTCTCACAGAGACACTGAGATCCACTGAAGTACTGCATGGATTTCAAATAAAACAAAAACAAATCATATATATGCAAAAACTTGATGTCTGTCAACATATGCAGTTTGAGCAGATCTAGATCGGGTACAGATCAGTTAATCAAAAGTTGCAACTTGGCAAAGGTACACGTGCTATAGACTGCATTTAACAGGAGCAATGTATGATACAAATCAAGGGTCACGGTCATAGGGCATGAGGCAGGGTACACTTTGGACAGAATGATTGTCACAGGGGATGGGTGTGGACATCAGTTATTACATATACTCAAAAAAGGAAAAAAATACATCAGATGAATGCAGTTCAATTTGGTGCAGGATTTCTATCCAATAAATAAATATAGTCTGAACATATTTATATATATATATATATATATATATATATATATATATATATATATATATATATATATATATATATATATATATATATATATATATATATACACACAAGGTCTATTAGAAAAGTATCCGACCTTGTTATTTTTTTCAAAAACCATATGGATTTGAATCACGTGTGATTGCGTCAGACAAGCTTGAACCCTCGTGCACATGCGTGAGTTTTTCCACGCCTGTCGGTTGCGTCATTCGCCTGTGAGCAGGCTTTGAGTGAGGAGTGGTCCACCCCCTCGGCGGATTTTCATTGTCAGGAAATGGCGGAATGATTTAGGCTTTTTTTCCATCAGAATTTTTTCAGAAACTGTTGAGGACTGGCAGCTGGAAACCATTCGAAAAATTTATCTGGCTTTTGGTGAAAATTTTACGGGCTTCACAGAGAATAAGGACTGTTACTACAGCTTTAAGGATGGCTTTAAGGACGCTCGGCATGCTGCGCTCCGTGCCACCATCGAGAGCCACAAACCACCGGATCATTTCTAAACGGATGGCTCTGTGGAGCCGGGACCGTCGTGTGCACTTTCTCTGGTTATCACAAGAGCTGGACATCAACCATTTTCCAGCAGATTTCACTTTTAACAAGAGATTTTGTCATGGAAAGCTGAGCGGAGGCTTCGTGCGTCACGACCGATTTGCTGATGGAGCGAGAAAGGAACACCTCCATTTTGGTCTCACAGGACAGCTTTGAGATGGCGTTCAGACAGTTGTCGGTGGTTTTTCCATCGAGTGATTATCCGAGAAATTGTGGATGTGCCTGGACATGCCAGAACATGTCCCGTGAGGCTTCATCACGGCGTTGCTGTGCGCCATGCGGCACCGCCGCGACGTGCGAAGTCTCCACTCCTCTTTCCATGACAAAAACTCCTGTAACAGTGGAATGTGCCGTTCATTTCCAAACTGGACACTGTGCTTTATCTGGGACCTCGTCTGACTAGCAGAGGAATTGTGAAAAGACGTGGACATCAGCACTTTTTCGGCACATTGAGACAGACGTGCGGAGGAATTCCACGCGCATGGCGCACAGCAACGCCGTGATGAAGCCTCACAGGACATGTTCTGGCATGTCCAGGCATGTCCAGGCACATCCACAATTTCTCGGATAATCACTCGATGGAAAAACCACTGACAGCTGTCTGAACGCCATCTCAAAGCCGTCGTGTGAGACCAAAACGGAGGTGTTCCTTTCTCTCGTTCCATCAGCAAATCAGTCGTGACGTGCGAAGCCTCCGCTCGGCTTTCCATGACAAAATCTCTTGTTAAAAGCGAAATCTGCTGGAAAATGGCTGATGTCCAGCTCTTGTGATAACCAGAGAAAGTGCACATGACGGTTTCGGGTCCACAGAGCCATCCGTTTAGAAATGATCCGGTGGTTTGTGGCTCTCGATGGTGGCACGGAGCGCGGCGCACCGAACGTCCTTAAAGCTGTAGTAACAGTCCTTATTCTCTGTGAAGCCCGCAAAATTTTCACCGAAAGCCAGATAAATTTTTCTAATGGTTTCCAGCTGCCAGTCTCTAACAGTTTCTGAAAAAATTCTGATGGAAAAAAAGCCCAAATCATTCCGCCATTTCCTGACAATGAAAATCCGCCGAGGGGGCTGGACCACTTCTCACTCAAAGCCTGCTCACAGGCGAATGACGCAACCAACAGGCGTGGAAAAACTCATGCATGCACATGAGGGTTCAAGCTTGTCTGATGCAATCACACGTGATTCAAATCCATATGGTTTTTGAAAAAAATAATAAGGTTGGATACTTTTCTAATAGACCTCGTGTATATATATATATATATATATATATAGCACCTGAAGGATTATCAGACCATGAGTTTGAACTCTTTTGTGTGAATACCAGGCACCATGGTTGGAGGAACCAGGCGCCATCCTCACAGTGAAGCATCGTGGTGGCAGCAAGATGCTGTGGGAATGTTTTTTTGCAGCAGCAGGAACTGGGTGACTAGTCAGGGTTGAGGGAAAGAGGAGGGCAGCAATGTACAGAGACATCCTGGGTGAAAACCTGTTCCAGAGTGCTCTTGACCTCAGACTGGGGGGCAGTTCATCTTTCAGCGGGACAATGACCCTAAGCACAAAGCCAAGACATCAAAGGAGTGGCTTCAGGACAACTCTGTGAATGTCCTTGAGTGGCCCAGCCAAAGCCCAGAGCTGAATCAGATTGAACATCTTTGTTGAGATCTGAAAATGGCAGTGCACCTCCCCATCCAACATGATGGAGCTTGAGAGGGGCTGCAAAGAGGAATGGACAAAACTGCCCAAAGATAGGTGCACCAAGCTTGTGGCATCATATACAAGAAGACTTAAGGCTGTAATCAACAAACTGTTGAGCAAAGTGTGTGAATACTTATGTACATGTGACTTCTTAGTTTTGGATTTTAATAAATTTGCAAAAATTAAAAAAAAAAAATCATGTTGTCATTATGGGGTGTTGTGTTATGGAATAAGGCTGTAACATAATAACAAGTGGAAAAACTGAAGCACTGTGAATACTTTCCAGATATACTGTAACATCTTTGCCAAGATGACCCATCCACCTCATAGGTGTGGCATATCAAGACGCTGATTAAACAGCATGAGGTGTTGCTTGGACTGGTTCCAATAAATGCCCAGAAGAAATATTGGATTTTTAAAATTTAAAATCATGAAAAATGTGAGCAAAAATGAAACCGTTGCATTGATAGTTTTATTGTGTATAACAACTAGATTTCAACACAAAGCAAAGGGGACTACATCTTTAAATTACGTTGCTGGAAAGTACTTTGTTTGAATTAGGACTACATATATTTATTAGAAGGGATTTCTGCCGCAAATTGAAGAGAATTCATTTAAGAGTATTTTTGGTTTTTGTTATTTATTGTAAAGCAAACCAAAGAAAATTCTAGCAAACTTTTAGTAAAACAAGAAATCTGCTGTCAATATAAAAGTTGCATTAACATGCAGTGTGCAAGCAAGCACACACACGCACACACACACACGCACACACACACACTTAAAAAAATAACTCACTGGATAAACTCAATTAAATTTTTAGGCAGGATTTCTATCCAATAAATACGAGGTCTGTCAATAAAGTATAGGTCCTTTTAATTTTTTTCAAAAACTATATGGATTTCATTCATATGTTTTTACGTCAGACATGCTTGAACCCTCGTGCGCATGCGTGAGTTTTTCCACGCCTGTCGGTGACGTCATTCGCCTGTGAGCACTCCTTGTGGGAGGAGTCGTTCAGCCCCTCGTCAGAATTCCTTTGTCTGAGAAGTTGCTGAGAGACTGGCGCTTTGTTTGATCAAAATTTTTTCTAAACCTGTGAGACACAAAGACGTGCAGACGGATTGCAGCGTCGGCTCGCAGCCGCCGCGACGCTCCGCCACAGGAAAAACACCTCCGTTGGAAGCCTTAAGGACAAGTTGGAACATGTCCAGCTGTTAAACAATTTCTCATATACTCACTCCACTGAAAGCCATCAAAAGCCGCCTGGATTTTACAAATGGTTATCAACACAGAGGTGTTTTTCCTGTGCCGCCGCACCGGGCCGGCTGCATCCCGACGCGCGGACCCGTCTGCACGTCTTTCATAAAAAAAAATCTCCTTTAACAGTGGAATATCCGGATAAAATGCTGAAACCGACTTCTTCTGAAACTTCTCTGTTCTCTCACGACGTCCTGGATCAATAGAGCCTGAAATGTGGAGGTTTTCAGCTTGAAACAGGCTGACGACGGTGCCTGAGAGCGCTGCGCGACGTCTTGCACCATGGGAAGTCCTTAAAGCGACAGTATCACCTCAAAATCTCTCATCAGCAGTTAAAATTTTCACTGAAAACCAGCTTAATTTTTCGAACCGTGTCTACTTCAATGTGTCTCACAGGTTTAGAAAAAATTTTGATCAAACAAAGCGCCAGTCTCTCAGCAACTTCTCAGACAAAGGAATTCCGATGACGGGCTGGACGACTCCTCCCACAAGGAGTGCTCACAGGCGGATGACGTCACCGACAGGCGTGGAAAAACTCACGCATGCGCACGAGGGTTCAAGCATGTCTGACGTAAAAACATATGAATGAAATCCATATAGTTTTTGAAAAAAATTAAAAGGACCTATACTTTATTGACAGCCCTCGTATATGCAGTATCAATCATATTGCATGGATGTACTTTGGTTGAGTTGGGGCTACTTATATTTATTGGATAGAAATCCCACCCAAAACTGAAATGAAAACAACCGACACAAACTGTAACACGGCTGTAAAGAGCTTGCCGAGGCCTGAGGATGGAGCCTTTAAAAGCGACGCGTGCAGAGGACATAAATTATCTTAGCAGCATTGCAGGTGGAGCTTTAACTGTAATCTTCATCATCCCATTGACATAAATAGGATCAAGGCTGCAGTCATCCTCGACATGATGAGATGAAACAGCTTAGCATGTGGAGCAGGAGATATGTGATACAGCAGAGCCTTGGGGCGCATTTGTCAGCATCTGAACTCTTTCTGACGTGTTCCAAATGTCTCCGCTCGCATGGCAGAATGAGAATGCAACATCACAGAGCCCATTCAAACCCAAATGATGGTAATTTAACCGGATGTAGAGTTAACATGCATGACATGAAAATAAAGCCTTTCGTACCTGCACGTCATCTGACGATGGCTCATAGCTGGCCCTCTTGAAGGTTTCCGTCACATTACGGAGGATCTCCACAGATGACAGCAGGTCACCAGCATAGAAGTTCCTCCTCTGCGTGAGATCCAGCAGGTTTTTAGTGACCTGGGACATCCCGTCCCCTGCTAGCATCCTTTGTCCCTTTGCAAGATGACCCTGAACCTCCAAAAACAGGAGAAGACAGAACTTGGGGCATTGGTGTCCTCTGCAGGTTTGTGCTAAACATACTAGAGCTACACAATGGAGCAAATGGAGTGCAAAAAATCAGGATGAAAGACTCCACTCTCTGAGGTCCTTTATGTGACACTCATATCTAAGCCAGGCTGAAATGGATTCTGCCTCGCGGATGTTTTTGAAATGAACCAATATGAATATAGGAGTTAACTGGAGCAGAAGACACACATTGAGGCAGAAATTGGACAGTAAAATGACATTTCACATCACTGCACAGGCTTTATATTCACAAATGCACATTCACAGGTGCAGCATTATATCTGCCATCTCAGCGCTTCAGATTTTTTTTATTTATAACCGCAGACTTATCGCACTGACAGACTAAAGAAAAACTAGTGGTGCATATATATATATATATATATATATATATATATATATATATATATATATATGCAATAAAATAAAATAATCAAAATAAAATAAATTTAAATAAAATAACAATGGAATCATCTGTAAAATGACAAATTACAAGAGAAACAGGTTTTAGCTTAATCAAGTAGTCAACTGATAGAAAATGAATTGGCAAATATTTTTGATAATAAATTACTTCTTATTTATGCTTATCTAACAAACTTGGGGAAAAAGATTGTGTGCCAGGCTCACAGTGTAACCATGGGGTTTTTATCTGTTTCTGTTTGAAAACTGAAGGTACAGCTCTACAAAAGTCTCAGGTACTCTGTTGTAGTTTGTTTTGATTGCTTTGTGAATAAAAGTGCAAATTTGATATTTCCAAGTGTTCATTAAAAAGAAAAGGCAGCGTGGTTTGGAGGGAGGTCAAATACTTTCACCTTTTTGCTTTTGTCATTTAAAAATGAATGAAATTAATATATTAAAGAAAACAGAGCATTTGATATAAATAGAAACCTGATTATTTATAAATTGTACAGGATAAATTAAGACTCCGCAGGAACAATTGG
The DNA here is from genome assembly GCF_902500255.1 of Thalassophryne amazonica. Taxonomy (NCBI): domain Eukaryota; kingdom Metazoa; phylum Chordata; class Actinopteri; order Batrachoidiformes; family Batrachoididae; genus Thalassophryne; species Thalassophryne amazonica. The sequence continues at coordinate 56,923,115 of NC_047115.1, read as the reverse complement.
TCCCACTCCAACTAAAGTCAAATCAACTCTATTACAGAGTAAAATCAACACTTCTATATTCAATTATTATTAGAACTGAGCAACTGCTTTTAACACTTTGATATAGCAGATGTAACACTTTGATAAGAGTTGATTTAACCCTATGATAAAGCTGATTCAACAGGATGGCAACAATTTAATTAGCACTATGACAACATTAATTGAACCCTGTGATAGATTTAACACTATGATAGAGCTGATTTAACACTATTAGAGAGTTGAGTTGACACTATGTTAGAGTTAACGCAATGAGACAGCTGCTTTAACACTATGATATGAGGTGATTTAACCCTACGATAGAGCTGATTTAACAGGATGGCAACAGTTTAATTAGCACTATGCCAGCATTGATTGAACACTATGGTAGATTTAACACTATGATAGAGCTGATATACCACTCTTAGAGAGTTGATCTGACACTAAGTTACAGTTAACACAATGAGAGGGCTGATTTAACACTATGATAAGAGATGATTTAACCAAATGATAAAGTTGATTCAACAGAATGGAAACCGTTCAAATAGCACTATGGTAGTGTTGATTGAACACTATGGTAAATTTAACACTATGATTGAGCTGATATAACACTCTTAGAGAGTTGATTTGACACTATGTTAGAGTTAACAGACTGAAAGAGCTGATTTGACACTATAAGAGGTGATTTAAACCAATGATAAAGCTGTTTCAACAGGATGGCAACAGTTTAACTAGCACTATGACAGTGTTGATTGAACACTATGATAGATTTAACACTATGATAGTGCTGATTTAACACTATTAGACAGTTGATTTGACACTATGTTAGAGTTAACAGAATGAGACATCTGATTTGACACAATGATATGAGGTGATTTAACCCTACGATAGAGCTGATTCAACAGGATGGCAACAGTTTAATTAGCACTAAGACAGTGTTGATTGAACACTATGATAGATGTAACACTATGATAGAGCTGATTTAACACTATTAGAGAGTTGATTTGACACTATGTTAGAGTTAATGCAATGAGACAGCTGATTTGACACTATGATAAGAGGTGATTTAACCAGTGGTGGGCACAGATAACCAAAAAATGAACTTCGATAACAGATAATCAGATAACTGAAACGTTATCTTTGATAAAGACAAACCACCCAAAAATGTATCAGAAGTTACAGATAATCGATAAATTCCAGTATTGTCTCTGGTACATTTGCAGCTACTAACAAGCTGAATTTGAGTTTTAACACCACAATTGCTTTTGGAAGCATCAAAAGTGACAAAAGACCCAAGCAATGAGCCAGTACTTCTATGTCTGAACATGCTGCCCTGGCTGGAAGCTACACAGCTACAGCACAGAAGCACCCTGAGAGCAACCACAAAGCCAGCTCTCTACCAATCACAATGCTCCGGTCAGGTGGAGGTCTTGAAAAACAAAGGCATGCTGACTTATGGTTTTGTGTGAATACTTATAGAATAACTCCACTAATGTCAATTCTGTCATTTGTACAAAGTTAAAATATAACATATATCTTTTAATGTTGAATAATGCACTAATTCTGAGGTTTTGTAACACAGACAGATCGCAAAGGATTCTGGGTAAAAGTGCCTCTGCTAAACACTGATTAGTTCAGTCATTCATTATGTAAACCAACACGTTAATGTGATGTGCTTCGTGTGTTGGTGTTTACAGATAAATGTGCTTTTGCAAAATATTCAATTTTTTATTTGTAAAAACAGGCATTTTTACGGCGCATCGCAAAATGCATCATCGCAAAATGTTTTGCATGTGGAGAGAATGTGCGCACATTTTATTAGTGCCATGCGCACGTTTTATGATGTGCGCACATTTTATGATGTAAACGTGTACTCAATATTGTCTTGACACATGAATGTTGGCTTTACACTGTGTGAGGTTTGGCCCTTTTTCAGATGATTTTTCATTTGTGTGAGAATTTTTGGAATTTTTCAGGTTAATCGCGCATCTTGCATCGTGTAGTGTACATGGAGTAACAAGCTGCGTTCAACATCTCACGACCACCTCCTGATCGCTGATCGTATGGTTGAATGAAAATCAAACCTGTTTGATATTATTCTGGTCGGCCGTCGTGAGTGTATCCTGCTGCTGAAGAGCTACAAGCATCCAACCGCTCGCACTGTGAATGTGCAAACACCACAGACCTGTCTTGTAATGTTTTTTTGTTGTTGTTTTGTTTTGTTTTTAAACTTAATTTGTTAAAAAAAAGCCATTTGCAAAGCCAAAAAGTTGATTTGACAACCATCTGATATAACCAGGGTCAAAATAAATAGAACACTGTCATCTACTGGTGCCCAGACGCTTAGTACTTAGGGTGAATACTGCCATGAACACTGCTGGCCAGTAGATGGCAGTAGAGGCCTTGAAAACTTGCCAAAACAAAATTCCAGATAATCCGTGTCTGCTACATTTAAGATGCGTGGAATTTAACAAACGCAAATACAAGAGAGAATATATTCACGAGAGTCTTAGGCACTAGAGTTTAATGCTGCTGTCCGTGGAGCCTGAACAGAGTTTCTGAAATGCATTTGTCCTGTCGTGAACGTACTGAGATTACCGTGTCCTACCCATAATGCACTGCTGGGCACAGCATGTGCTCACAAAACCTTAAAAATTAGCACATTACTTTAAAACTAAAACATATATCTGATATTTTCACTTTATAAAACTTCAGACATGACAGTAATTTTAAATAACTTGACCAAAATTAGTTTGGTTAGAATTTGAACCATAAGTTAAAAATGTATGCCTCTGGATGACTTGGGTGATATTGCCAGTGTATCAGTATGGTATTAAAGAAAATGATGTTTTTTTTTTGTGACTAGTTCTTCTTTGCTTGCAGAGGATAGAGTGGTTTCTCCTGAAAACAGCTCTCTTCTGTTTGCAGAGGGCAGAACTATACATTTCTTAGGAAACTTTTAACAGGTAGGTCTCAACTGATTTTAAATTTTAAAAATGTTTGCTGCTGTTCAGCTTGGTTTACTATGTTATCGGTCTACAAGTTATCGGACGACAATTTATCGGAAGATAATTAGTCCGATAATGGTTTTTAAAGTTATCTAAAAAGATAATCAGATAATGAAAACATTATCTTTGATAATTATCTGTTATCGGATTATCGGAAGTGTGCCCACCACTGGATGTAACCCTATGATAGAGCTGATTTAACACTCAGAGAGTTTATTTGACACTAAGTTACAGTTAACGTGATGAGAGAGCTGATTTAACACTATGATAAGAGGTGAATAAACCCAGTGATTAAGCTGTTTTAACATGATGATGGTGTTGATTTAACTCTATTTAGAGTGGGACCAAATGTAGCCCTTGTGGATTTTATTTTATTCTTCAGGATTTTTTGTGCATGAGTTTTATAACTTATTTATGCTTTAATGCTTAGTATCCCTTTTCAGAAATCATTTGATATTTAGAGGTTTTTCTTTTGCAGCATTTTAACATTGGTATATTGTTGTTTTTTGTCTGTCAAATCTAAAGTTTTTACACAATATTGAACAGTTTAATAATAAATAACTGTAAAATTGTCCAGTCATGGAAGTAAACATGAGCACAATTAAAATGCCACACACACACACACACACACACACACACACACACACACACACACACACGCACACGCACACGCACACACACACACACACACACATAAATACATCAATGCATATCTGCTAAAATCAAAAAGTTGATTTCATGATGACTTGTCATGCCACAAAGTAAAATAACAAAATTTGTGCTTTAATTAGTTTCTCCTGTGAAAGTGGCTAATTTTTCAGCGCTATGTGATGAAAACGGGAGCGGTGGCAGCGACACCGGGGAGGTAATTTATATGATGCAGTGGAAACACAGGCTGAGAAGGGAAGCTGACTTTGCACCTACTGATTGCTGCAAGTATCTGAATTCATTTGTTATGCATCGAGCGTAGCTGGGCTGCTCCCAGAAGGCCATACCGCGGTGATCCAAGGAGCAGCGTCGACTAGTGGTGCCTGTAGAAGGGAAAAGAAGGGGCAACAGATGTGAAGAGGAAATGAGGGAGGGATGAGGCGGGAGATGAAGAAGGGAAAGCCAAAAGAAAGGCAGATGAAGCAGTGTCGGTGAATTTGGATACTAGAGAAGCACAGGCGTTAAAAAAGGAACAACATACAAGGTTTTGTTTTTGTGTTTTGTCAAATCTGGTCTTACTCATTAAATTCTGCATATCAAATTTGAGAATGTGTGACACAGATGGGGTGCGGGGTAGTCGCTGGTGTAGCAGAAAGTGTTCTTTAACTCGTCTGTGTGTGCTGCTTTAACACAGTATAAGCTCAGTCGTGATTGATCCCGAAATAGCAAAACCACCCAACATCCACTCACACCTCTGCACCGAACCCATGTAAAGGTTCGACATCACGCCTTCCCAGCTGTCGACCTTTACGGAGTGCACTTCACACAGCAGCCGGCGCAGGTGTTCGACATCCTGAGGAAAACTCCCGTATTACAGAACATCCCCTCCGGCTTCACATAAACCTTCACTATCTCTTTTTTTTGTGTCTCTGTGACTCCTTTTCCTCCCCGCATAGACAGACAGAGTGAGGGAGAGAGAGAGAGGCAGAGATCAAAGCCACACCTCCCACGCCCACTTTCCCTACCTGGTGATATGCACTGAAGCCATCAGTGCGCACAAAAACAATTGTGTGCCGCGAGCGCCCGTGCAGCACCACGAGACAGCCCAGAGGGCAGCAGCTTTACACATCACTGAGCATCTGTCTCCCTCCAAACCGGCTCCACATGACCGATTTTATTTACTTTTATAATGCGGCCGCTTCACAGCACTGCAGAGGATATCTTCAGAGACTTTTACCTTCAGGTTTCAGGGCCTCAAATTCAAGGAAAACCTGAAGTTTCAGTGCCGAAAAGTTATGAAGTGTATTCTGTTTACACCTGGATGATTCTGATATAAATAAAGCATAGTGAATGTGGCTTTTGTAAGCAAAAGGCAAAAATAAGCAAAAGCTGAAAAAGTTGGCTTTCAAGAACAACAACACTGTGCAAACATTTTAAGAACATTAAATGTGTCTAAAAGTAGATAAATATACAATACAAATGAAAATAAGTCAAATTTACTGAAAAAGATCAACTTAAAAAACTGTTTTATTTTAATGTAAATGAATTAGGTTTATCTAGATTCACATAAAAATTGTGCCAACTTGTTAAATTAAGTTTGACAAACTTAATTCACCTGAGTGTTCACAACTAAAGACTTTTTTCATGTTTTCTCGCTTTCAGTGTGTGTGGTCTCTTTGTGCCTTTAATACATTCATCCATTTATTTTCTAAAGCTGCTTATTGCAGTTAAAGATGGGGGTCAATTTGCACTCTTACTAACACCTATGATCAATTTACAGTCATTAACCCTCTGGGGTCCGAGGGCATTTTTTGGACAGTTCTCTTGCCTGGCATAAATGTGAATGAATTATTGCTGTTAACAGCTCTCTCTGCATCCCACAATCAAGTTTTATGTCTCTTTTTTCAGGACAACTTGTACTTTCAAAATATATATGCTATAGTTGTGTTTTATAAGTGTAATAAAGGTGTACAATCAGAAATAAGAAAGGAAAAAGTAAAGTGGAAATTAATTTTCCACACATTTATTCAAAACACACAGCAAACTATAGTAAACAACTGTTTTGACACTTTATAAAGGTAATTTGGGGTCTTGTGTGAAAGACTGTACAACAAAAAGGTTCAAACTATAAACACAAATGCACATTTTGAACAATATATACAAAATGGTGTATGCGCTTTGTTTGTCTTCATCTCAAAGCAATTTCTGCCTGCTATTACACAAAGGTCATATCACAAACTTCTACTATGAAGTTGACTGTGTGTTTGTTCTCTCCTGCTCTGAAAGCAACATTCACACTTCGAGCCTCATTCAGTTTGAGGAGCGGCCCCTCCCCCTCGCTCCATTGATATGGTAAACAGTGCTTTACGCCGGAGCGAGAGAGCTTGCCACAGGCTTATCCAGTAACATTCACAGGAAAACAAGTCGAGCAATCCTGATACTTATACACTGTTTGAGCACATGAGATTGTATGAGAGGCTCTCCATCTGCTCACTTTCACTTTTGCTGTGCGTAATGGCACAGGGCACATTGGAGCAGCCAGGGGACTATTCAAATGGGCCAACTAGTAACACATCACTCCTAAAAACAATCTTTGGTGTGTCACGTGAGGTGAATCTGCCCTACGATTGGATTTTGGAAAACCATGTGAGTGGTTTGCAATCCAATCGGACGGTAAGCCAATTCCGATTAGACACTCACATTGCTCACGTCATCACACACCTTCTACGAGGAGTACAAAGATGGTGGACGGTGGCTCGGAGGTCCACGGAGTTAACTTTTCAGCAAAAAAAGAGTAAGTTTCTATCTCATATCATTAAAAAGTTATTTATAAGTTAGTAAAGCCTGGTCTCAGCCGTCGTATACGATGGTGTAGAGGGTTAATTCACATAACTGGCATATTTTTTGAATTTGGAGGAATACAGACCACTGAGAGGACATGCAAACTCCACACAAAAAGGATCAGGTTGGAAGTGAACCTGGGACCTTCTCTCTGTGAGACAGCAGTGGTCATCACTAAGCCACCATGCTGCCTATCTTTAAAACTAAAAATGATCTTCACCAACAAAATTGGAGGAGGTTATGTTTTCAACTCAATTCTCAAATTTCTTTCATGTTTGAGATTGTTATGTAGGATGGTATCCTTTACCAATTGATGTTTGATCCTAATGTGATCCAGATAACAGATTTTGCGCCCATATAAATTTAACCTTGAAAACTCTATTTAATGTATATTTTACATTATATCTCAACCGCACATGCCCCAATCATGCTCATCTTTGAAAGTGAGGTGCAGACTGGCACTCACTATCACATGATAAAGTTTGATCCGGATGTGATCTGGATTGTGGATTTTGTGGACATTTGAATTGAATATTGAAAATCCCATTTGTTGTACATTTTGCATTATATCTCAATAAAAAGGGCCTTAATTGCGCTTACTTTTCTGTTATGGATTTACCTACACCACAAAAATTGGATGGAGGTTCCAATTTTATGCCTGTTTGTCTATTTTCCAGTTATCAGTCGGAAACCAAGTGCTAAAAAGCTATGATAAATTGTGCATAGCAGAGATAATCAATGTTCTGTGAAAATTATCTGAAAAAGAATTCAGAAACCAAAAACTTAAAAAAACCTGACAACACAACAAAAAACTTTGATTCAAGCGCATGAACTAAATACATACTCCTGACATTTGATCAGATCTAATTTAGCTTATGAAAAGGCACTTCTAACAGGACTTTGACCTTGAAAATTTCTTCCAAGGTAAAATTTTGTGGAATTGGAAACTAGGGTTGGTGGAGGTTTGTGCTCTTTGAGATCAGTGCTCTAGTTTTCTTTTGATAATAAAACATCTTTTCCTTTTTCTTTCTTGTGGTTTCCTACAAATTATGGGAGAAAAATCAAGTTGTTTCTAATGAAACAACCTGGTTTTCCATTTTGTGAAAGTTATAAGTTAAAGTTGAAAATTAAGTTTGAAATGTGACATTCATTTATGTTTATTCAAAATATCTCAGATTTGATTTTTTTTTTTAATAAGAATGCTTTGACAGTTTCAGATTAGATTTTTTTTGATGAACCTTTTTTCAGAATCACAATCAGAATAGTCTTTATTAACCAAGTATCCACAAGAATACAGGGAATTTGACTTTGGTTTGATCTGCACTCTCTCTGGCATAAAGTGTATATATATATATATATATATATATATATATATATACAGTTTATAAATATAAATATACATTTTTAAACATTTTACAATAAACCCTACATTTTTCTCAAATATTCTAGGGACCTACAACGTTTACATAGCACTCTATATTACATTAACAATCATGAAAGTGACCTCATATGACAGATGTTAATCTCAGTTTGCTGCTTAACTCATTCATTCATTCATTCATTCATTCATTCATTCACTCATTCATTTATTTTCTGCCACTTATCATGGTCCTAGTTGCAGTGGGTTTTCTTTTTTAAGAAATACTGATTGTTTTCTGTCAAAAAGTTACTTTTAATCAGACCCGGCGCCACAAGGGGGCGTTTGGGGGTGACGCCCCCCACGTCATCAACCTCGCCCCCTCGGATGTGAGAGTTATCAAAAATTAAAAGAAAGAAAAAGAAATACTGGAAAATATAGTGCTTCACAGTTTCGTGGATGTTTTTAGTCCAATTTTGCATGCTTTTTTTTTTTTTTTAACAGTGCATTGTGCTCTGCGTCCTCATCAAGCAGGCCGGTGTTCTGTTGAGATGACGGGACACCTGTTGCGGCACCGCGAAGAGAGAGTACGCGCATTGTGTTCTGCGTGTCTGTTTATAAGAATCTTCTCGCCCAGAAGAAAAAAAGAGCGCCAACAACTACCATAACTGTGTTCTTCACTCGGAAAAAGACACCTGCAGCGAGGCCCTCAGTGGTGCCACAACGAAGAGGTGCGATCAGAAGAACTGTGTAATACTGGTCAGTCACTTAATAATTTCTTATGTGTCCAACCTCATAGGTTGATCGTTAAAATTAAATTCGTTAGTTCTAAAAGCCATCATGATTATTTATAGGAAAACGTTCTATTTTTATTTCTCAAACAAATGTTTGGGCCTGAAAACAGGTTGGTCTTATTTTTCTACTAAGGTTTGAACTTTGAGAGTGTTTACACACAAGAGAAAAGTGAGAAAATGTTAATGCCTGTTTGAGAAAAGTGTATAAAGTGTGTAGTGAGGGGTTTTACAGCCTTAAAACGTCTATAAGAATTGTAAAAAATAACGCTGACTACTTCGCAGATTTCGCCTATTGCGGGCTATTTTTAGAACGTAACTCCCGCTATAAATGAGGGACCACTGTATATCTACATGAAAGGTTTATCTTTGACCCGTTGTGTGACGGCCATGCCCAATTGCGTTGTGTTTGCGCTTGTGATGGAGGGCTGTATGTGGGGTTAATCTACTGTCTCGTGTCGTTTCTCAGATCAGTTGTTGGTTTGGTTTTGTGGTATGCAGGAGATCATTTGACCGAGGGTCTATACGTTCAAATAATAATTAAAAAAATACTGTCATCACTCTTTACTCTTACTCAGTCAGTCTCTTACAACGGTGTAGCCTAAATACACAAGCTTTCTAGGAGCACACCCAATTCATTACGCACGCTCAGAGGCAGGTACCCTCCGGTGCGCACTTTTTTTTGGGGGGGGGGGACCCCGCCCCTGTGATAAACTCATCGCCCCCTTAATATTTTTTTTCTGGTGCCGGGCCTACTTTTAATAGCCTACAGCTGTGTGGTATATTTGTAGTATTATACAATACTAAAATTTTAAGATGAACTCTGTGATTCTGGGAGATGCAAAGTGCCCAAACTATGAATCTAGAGCTCACTTTCATTTGTTTTTCTTTTGTCTAAATGCAGTTAATTAGCGGCAATAATAATAATAATAAAAAAAAACACCACACTCACAAACCATCTAATAATAACAAATTATGTACCCACAAGCATTTTTGCTGCTCATTGCATGACTGAGGTGGAAAAAAGGAGTTTACTTTCCTTCGTAACATGTCACTGCATTTCATGTTTTTCCTCGCTATGACTACATGTATACATGAAAAAGTGATTTACACCTAAATATTACATTGCACTTGCATTGGATAGGCATATTTATTTTGACATGTTTGGAATTGCTTCCTCTGCAGCTTGCCTTTGACAGGCGTGGGTGATGTCAGATGGAAAGATGATACTTTCTGTTGTGACTCTGCATAGGTTCTGATTTTGTATCACTGGTGATGTTGGTTGAAAAATGAAATACAGGTCAGTGGAGATGTGCCTGAAGAAAAGCAAAACTAGATACCACAGAGTCAATGGCATGTCAATGCCAAGTTCACAATGTGAAGAAAAACCCCAAACTGTACTCAGCCACAGCTGAAAATGAATTTTAGACAGATATTCTTTCACCGCTGAAGGCCAAATCTGTCTCCTGACTATGACCATGTAGCTAAAAACAGTTACAGAAGTATTACCGGAGTTGGAGTTTTAAATTCATCCACTGAGAGAAACAAACAATATTCAGGTTTACTTATATTGTCACATTTTGGTCCGGATGAGGCCTTTGATTCCATTTTTTCCCCTTTCTTTACTCACTGTCTGCCGCAGCATTGATTTATTAGTTATTTTCATCAAGTGGTTAGTCCATGTTCCATTTGCTTTGTCACTTTGATTCTTTGTTACTTTTACAGTTTAGCCATTGTTCAGTTGTGTTTTGTCAGGTTGTGTTTTCATTTACTTATCATCTGTTTATTTTTCCTGTTTTTCTTTCTGTCATTTTTTGTTGTACTTCAATATCAGGTTTTGCTTTCTGTTCATTATTTTGTCTTTGCTTGGTTATCTTTATTGTATTCTTCCGTCATTAGTCAGTTCCAGTTTAGTTTTGTCTTTGTGTTTACGTTCCTATTATGTCTCTGATCAGTTCTTATGTAGTTTTGTCTTTTGTACTTATTATCTCTTGGTTCTCTTTTAGTTTTTATGATTCATGCTCTGTTCAAGTTCCTCTTCATGGTTGTATTATATTCTGCCCTCAGTTTCTCTTGTAGCTCGGTTCTCAGTTTTTCCCATTTGTCTGTTTCCATGGCTCATCCATGCACCTGCCATCATGTCCTCGTCCCTCACTCCCATCTTATTATGTTCACTCCACGCCCTGCACCTGCCATCATGTCTCTCTCTCACTCACGCTCTTTGCACCTGTCTATGTATCTCTGTAGCCTTCATCACTCCACTTTGTGCACTCTCTTCCTCCCTATCTTGCACCGTGTTTAATCATTGTCCACTAGCCATGCCCCCTTTCTAGATTGCACACGTGCATCTCATTAACACCGCCTTGTTCCTTGTTTCACACCCTGATTAGTCCAACAGCATTTAAACCCTCACAGTCTCACAGTTCCCTGCCAGATTGTTGCCTTTGTACACTTTCCAGCTCCTTTCACAGTCTTGAGTTTTTGTCTTGCCGTGTTCCGAATCCTGCTCTGTACTCCTCGACCATGCCTCTTGCCTCATCCCAGATGTCTGTGTTTGCTCATGCCTCTGACCCCTGCTCGTTTATGATTGCATCTCTGCCTAATCCTGTTGGTACTTCTGCCTCGCTGACTGATCACATGTGTACCGAACCAAGGCCTGGAATAAAGACCATGATTTCTCTTTCACCAAAGCCTAGTCTGGGACTTTGCTTTGCAGGTCCAGCCACTCTGGGTGCAGGGCAGCCGCCCGCCCTGACATATATCTTACGTTCAGGTTTACTTATCAGTCTCATTTGGCTTTCTTAGATGCACGCATGATCATTTTGCTTTGCATTAACCTGCATTTTGTAGCTCTGAGTGCTCCCTGCAACCTGAGGTGTAAAAGTATTTGCCCTTGTTCAAGAGAAATATAAAGAACACATCATCCTGGTACAACAACACTATAAAGGCTGTGAATGTAAGTGCCTGCCCCATTTTTATTACATTCTGAGCAAAACCATTTGTGCAAATTTACATCTTCAAAGTTAGCAGACAGAAACAGTTGCTGTTTGGAACGTAACCAAGTAAAAACATAATGGCTGATAAGAAATTACCTCAAATCTGCTATATCGCATGTCACTTCCTACAGTTTTTGGCTTTTGTATCATCTCATTTTTTTTGTATAATACCTATTTCCCTTCTCAATTAGATCACAATCATTTGAATTATGTTAAATGAGAGGTTCACATTTTAAAACTCTCATCATACTTAACTTATCAAACAAGCTTCTGATTACTGTACTTTCATGATTTTTTTATCGCCTTCTGAAGATTTTTTTTTTTGAATAGGACATCTCTCTGCTAACATGATACATCATAAATCACCAATACATTACTAGTACAAATTGGATCACCTAGATATATGTCACTAATATACCAGTTTGTCTCAACCTTAGGGCCTGGTCCCACTGGGGAGAGGATTAATTGCGCATGAGGGTGATTCTTAGACTACGGGCACTTATATGTCCTTTGATCATACTGTATGAAAAACAGAAAAAAGGGGAAATTTCACACTTTTATAGTTATCTTTACAATGAAAGTGTGTTAAGAAATTTGTTCTAGTAGTCTATGATGACTTTTTCACCTTTTTTCAGCATCATTATATGCAAATATTGCTGTTTTGTGCTTGTCCCACACCCAGACTTTTGATCTTCAATGATAAAAATGAATGGTAAAGAAACGTTTTTTAATGTTAATGTTTTAAAATATCTCTGAATAAATATCAGTAAAATAATCAAAACATAATTGGGGTATTCAATGTCATACAACTGTTGTGATTTTTTTTTTAAACAAAATGTAGTTGTCCCACACTATTGCCGTAATTTCCACCACAACACTGTAATGTCCCTTTAAACAGTTTGTATGAAAGATTGTTTGGGTAGTTTCTATGGAGATAAACAGTGACATCAGAGCACATGTATATAATGCCAAATCACAACAAATAGCTGCCCCAAGGCGCTTTATATTGTAAGGCAATGGTGTGGTGGAAATTACATTTACAAGGCCAATAGTGCCCGTAGTTAAAGAATCACCCATGAATTGAGTATACAAATTACGGGCGTTCGTTGTCATCTGCAACAAAAGTGGCCAAAAATGACAAATGTCCCAGTATGAATCATGGATATATTCATAATGTATAGCGAACATATGACAAACATTCACGGATGTATAATGCATGTATTGAGGAAACAGATCGGACGCATTGCGATTATCACAGCAGTATTACGGATGTGTTGTGAATGCATCGTGCATGTGTTGTGCGTGTGCGGCATCTGCATTGCGATAATAAAAGAAGCGCACTTGGACCTTTTGTCATCACCATTCACACAACACCACAGCCTCTGGAGCAATTGCTGGACTTGGACAAGTTGATTGGACAACATGAACATCATAGAGTTGATGTTCATGTTGTCATGCAAGGGTTAACTGTTCCTGAGTTTCGGGAGCGGAAGGGGGGAAGCCGCTCGGGGTTGTGAGACGGTGTTCTTTTTTGAGAGAGTCATGAAAAAAGAGAGTTCAGCGTGAGTTGCGGCTGTAACGGCAACTCTTCCTTTTGTTGGTGTTAAATAAAAGTTCTGAAAGAGAACCGAGGTCCACGGCTGACGTCTCTGCAGCTGGGGATTTACAGTATGTTGTTGGATGGCAGCAGCTATTACATCGTATGTCTCAACAGCGGGACTGGCACTGACTGGCACATATGTTGACTTCTGCCACATATAGTACTTACGTGATGTGTTTGTTATGCATTCGCATAAGATGCAAAGCAGACATGATACAAACGCTTTATTCGTGGCCAATCTGTATGCATTCGCTACTACTTATTTTTGTCTGTGATGTGGACATGATATAGGCACGCTATATATCCGTTTTACACACTGTTCCAGTCTGCTGCCAAGCCGCAAATCCCCATCAGTTGCGCATATCAGCGGATAACAGTGGATATACAGCACATAGCTTCAGTATGTATTGAGTATGTATTGCAATGTAAGGCAGATGTCATCCGCAACCAAAATTTTGTGCAGCTCACAAATCCCGGCAACGGAAAAACGTGCCTCTGTGGATGATTGCGGACATGTGCGGATGTCGGCCAACTCATACAAGCATTTTTCAAGTATATTGCAGCTGTTTAGCGAATATTAACCAATTTTGTGCGCAATTCATATGCAAATCTTCCTAAACGCCAGTGGGACCGGGCCCTTACAACAGTCTTAAAGGTTTCCTTGATTGATTTATTCACCACAGATGTGGCAAATGGTAAAAAAAGTCAGGTCAGGTTAGTTCTGGTGGTCTGGTGCCATGAGGTGGTACATTCAGTGCCCTACAGAACCATGTTGGGTTCTGGATGGCAACCACCCAAACAGACAACCGGTTATACCAAACTCCACAAAGTCACAGGCAGGTGAAAGGTGGACATCCCCTTGGCCTTCTCTGCCTGTTCAATCCTCAACACTGAGGCACCTGCATGCTGGATCATGCCAAAATGTCATAACTGATGCTTATTTACAATAAAAGTGATACTTGTCATCTGGGTTTCCCTATTTAACCATTCATTTGACACAAAGAAATTTGTGCGATACCCAAGGATCCTCCGATGAGACCTAGTGTCAAAGACATCCAGCGTTGGGTCACCAGTTAGCATCCAAATGTTACAACCAGACAATAAGACAGGAAACACCAGGACCCTAAAATTCTGAACCTTTCTTCTGCTATTAAACTGTATCAAACAGGAGCTTGACTGTCTGAATAAGCCCTAAATGTGCTCTCTGCTGATCTGAGCAGGCAGTGCACGTAACAAGATATCAACGTTGCCAACACTTCTCTCCAGTGACCTTGTAACTTCATAAGCTTGTTCCAATATCTCTCAGTTTCAAAGACTGAAGATCCAGAGACATCAATGTCACTGCCAAGATACGTGAATATCTCTACAAGTTTAACACTTCCACAGCATACAGATACACTGACACCTGAGTCCAGGAAGCCATTGAAAGCTTGAATCTTAGTTTTGACCCAGGACAATCGCAAACCCAGCCAATCAGAGTCCTCACTTAGCTTTTCAAGTGCTAAATTCAGGGTACCATTGATTCCACAAAGATCACAGCATCGTCTGCAGAGTTAAGGTCAGTCATCCTTTCCTCTCCAACAAAGGCACCTAAGCTGCTGGCTTCCATAGTCCTACCCAACACTGAGTTCCTTATTTTCAGGGAAAATGTTTAATTCCAATCAAACTAGAAACTGGGATATCTGAGAAATTTAAGTCCAAAATGTGCTTGCTAGTGTCAATGGTTACTGAGATCTGAGCATTCAGTGCATGTTACACAAGTGTTAAAGGAGAACAATAATTACTTGCATCTCACAAATAAATTGACATCAAAATTAGACTGTACACGAAGATTCCCTGCACTCAAAAAACAAACAAACAAAACAAAACAAAAAATGGGCAGTTGCTGGTTATTGTTACATGAACCTAGTCTACATGTAGCTTCTACGAAATAAAATCAAGTTTATAGGTGAACACATTCAAATAATGTAGTTTAAACATAACATGCAACAACGTAAAGTTTACCTTGCTCATGAACATAATAAAACTATGAAAAGTATTTCCACCCAATAAAATGCGTTAGGGCCCATTCACGCGTAACACAATTGAAGCCGGCTGGCACACTAAAGAGGAACCGCTTGCCATTCGTGGACCATTTGGAGTTGCCTCATACACCTGTCGTACAACCATTCGTGCACATCAGCGGCCGAAAGACAGAGAGTGCCCTGTCATAGCCCCTTCGAGCCCTCTCTCGGCATGTGTCGGCCAATTTCTAGTGCCACACACAAACATCCAACACCACTCGCGGAGCACTTATAAATGTGGTGCCATTCACCGCAGTCAGTATGAAAACAGAGAGCAGGCAACTACTTTTGAGCTGGCTGTGAAATTATCTAAGTGCCCCACAAGTGTGGCGTTGACAAGCAACACACATGTGGCATGCCAGAGTGTCGGCTTCCCCCTCAATGTGTAGCGTGCGTATCACATCGTGTGTGCGTGTGGTCGGGGGCACACTTGCATTAAATGCTGATATGTATGTACAGACATGATCACATGGGGGTCGGCCAGCCACATCTGAGCGCACACAGAACAGCAAGGTGCCTCTCAGCTGATTGCCACACACTGACAGTTACAAACGCAGAGCCCACAGCCAGGACAGGTATATAAATAATTACTACACTACTACATACACAATTTCATACAAATACTAAAAAAAATAACAACAGATTAAAGAAAAGGAGAGTAATACTTTGTTTCTGTCGGATGATCTAAAAATTGGGCGTGTCCACGCAAGCTGCTGTTGGAATCTCTGGACCTGGACCTCAACAGCTGGAGACAAGTACCGTGTTGAAGGACATGACATTACAACTCGACATTGTGAGGCGTGTGCTTGCTGTCCTCATGTAGAAATCCATAAAACATATATCGCCTTTGCTGGAGCGGCTGCTCGCACGTACATCGGCAGGCTGCTCCCATGGGAAAAGGACCGTCAGATCATTGAACACTCAGCTGGTGATCTGAATGTCATGTCACTCACATGATGTGGTGTCTCTCCTCCGGCATGCATGCTGCTTGATGGACACCCGCACAGGGCTGGCTGGACACGCGTGGCCAGCAGATGTGGACATGATAAGCGCGCACTGCTTCATTCATGTGTTTTCATGACTGTATGTCTCTGACCATGGGTCATCTACAGAGAAAACAGAAGGATCATACTTGCTTTGTTTTTTATGGTGTGTGGGTTTTATTTTTTTCTCCACAGTGGTGCAACACTTTCTAGCTGCTCCACACTGTGTTCATGCACACGCACAAGCATGCACAAAACCTCGCCAGTGTATTATGCACTCCTGTCCGAGCATGTGTCCCTTCCGATGTCGGCTTGATGTTTTCAGGGTTTGCTCATTTTGGCTGTTTCGCCGTGATTCTTACCTATATTCGTGCTATGTGTGAAGGGGCCCTTAACTTGGCCAGAAGCAATTTTGTTGAGTGACCTAAATGTAAATTTGTTGGGTCAACATGATGAATTTGCGTTGCTGTTACGTAATTACCATGGTTCAGGTCAACTAGATTTGTAAGCTTAAATGTAAAAAACAAAACGAAAAAAAAACAAACAGTAAGTCCCTTTGGCTGCTCGCTTATTTGCACTCAGGGTCGCCACAGCAAATCCAGTGGTTGAGTTGCATAAATTATGCTGATCCAACACAGCAAAATTAAATTGACATGTAACTGTACTATTTTAAAAGTAGCTGTAAATACCCTAATAAATTAAGTAACTCATAATCATAACAAACAAGTTTGACTGCCCCAAGGAAATTACATCAGTGTGTTACATCTACCCTTACAGCACAGGACTGGCGGTCAAGTGGTTAGTGCACTTTGTTTCAATATGGAAGGTTCCCCATTCAAACCCCACCCCCTGCCACATTTGTCCATGTAATGTGGAGCTGGGTCAGGAATGGCATCTGGCATGAAACCTGTGTCAATTCAACATGCAGATCCAGCTCAGATTTGCTGTTGCAACCCCAAGCGCAAACAAGGGAGCAGCCAAAGGAACCTACTTTTTATTTTTGTTACATTTACCCTTACAAATCTAGTTGGCCTGAACCATGGTAATTAAGTAACAGTAACGCAAATACATCATGTTGACCCAACGAATTTACATTTAGATTTACATTTTACCATTACAAATCTAGATGGCCTAAACCATGGTAATTAAATCAAATCAAATCAATTTTATTTATATAGCACCAAATCACAACAAACAGTTGCCCCAAGGCGCTTTATATTGTAAGGCAAAAGCCATACAATAACTACAGAAAAACCCCAACGGTCAAAACGACCCCCTGTGAGCAAGCACTTGGCGACAGTGGGAAGGAAAAACTCCCTTTTAACAGGAAGAAACCTCCAGCAGAACCAGGCTCAGGGAGGGGCACTCTTCTGCTGGGACTGGTTGGGGCTGAGGGGAGAGAATCAGGAAAAAGACATGCTGTGGAAGAGAGCAGAGATCAATCACTAATGATTAAATGCAGTTGTGCATACAGAGCAAAAAGAGAAAGAAACACTCAGTGCATCATGGGAACCCCCCAGCAGTCTAAGTCTATAGCAGCATAACTAAGGGATGGTTCAGGGTCACCTGATCCAGCCATATCTATAAGCTTTAGCAAAAAGGAAAGTTTTAAGCCTAATCTTAAAAGTAGAGAGGGTGTCTGTCTCCCTGATCCGAATTGGGAGCTGGTTCCACAGGAGAGGAGCCTGAAAGCTGAAGGCTCTGCCTCCCATTCTACTCTTAAAAACCCTAGGAACTACAAGTAAGCCTGCAGTCCGAGAGCGAAGTGCTCTATTGGGCTGATATGGTACTATGAGGTCCCTAAGATAAGATGGGACCTGATTATTCAAAACCTTATAAGTAAGAAGAAGAATTTTAAATTCTATTCTAGAATTAACAGGAAGCCAATGAAGAGAGGCCAATATGGGTGAAATATGCTCTCTCCTTCTAGTCCCCATCAGTACTCTAGCTGCAGCATTTTGAATTAACTGAAGGCTTTTCAGGGAACTTTTAGGACAACCTGATAATAATGAATTACAATAGTCCAGCCTAGAGGAAATAAATGCATGAATTAGTTTTTCAGCATCACTCTGAGACAAGACCTTTCTAATTTTAGAGATATTGCACAAATGCAAAAAAGCAATCCTACATATTTGTTTAATATGTGCATTGAATGACATATCCTGATCAAAAATGACTCCAAGATTTCTCACAGTATTACTGGAGGTCAGGGTAATGCCATCCAGAGTAAGGATCTGGTTAGACACCATGTTTCTAAGATTTGTGGGGCCAAGTACAATAACTTCAGTTTTATCTGAATTTAAAAGCAGGAAATTAGAGGTCATCCATGTCTTTATGTCTGTAAGACATTCCTGCAGTTTAACTAATTGGTGTGTTTCCTCTGGCTTCATGGATAGATAAAGCTGGGTATCATCTGCGTAACAATGAAAATTTAAGCAATGCTTTCTAATAATACTGCCTAAAGGAACCATGTATAAAGTGAATAAAATTGGTCCTAGCACAGAACCTTGTGGAACTCCATAATTAACCTTAGTCAGTGAAGAAGACTCCCCATTTACATGAACAAATTGTAATCTATTAGATAAATATGATTCAAACCACCGCAGCGCAATGCCTTTAATACCTATGGCATGCTCTAATCTCTGTAATAAAATTTTATGGTCAACAGTATCAAAAGCAGCACTGAGGTCAAGCAGAGAGATGAGTCCACTGTCTGAGGCCATAAGAAGATCATTTGTAACCTTCACTAATGCTGTTTCTGTACTATGATGAATTCTAAAACCTGACTGAAACTCTTCAAATAGACCATTCCTCTGCAGATGATCAGTTAGCTGTTTTACAACTACCCTTTCAAGACTTTTTGAGAGAAAAGGAAGGTTGGAGATTGGCCTATAATTAGCTAAGATAGCTGGGTCAAGTGATGGCTTTTAAAGTAAAGGTTTAATTACTGCCACCTTAAAAGCCTGTGGTACATAGCCAACTAATAAAGATAGACTGATCATATTTAAGATCGAAGCATTAATTAATGGTAGGGCTTCCTTGAGCAGCCTGGTAGGAATGGGGTCTAATAGACATGTTGATGGTTTGGAGGAAGTAACTAATGAAAATAACTCAGACAGAACAATCGGAGAGAAAGAGTCTAACCAAATACCAGCATTACTGAAAGCAGCCAAAGATAACAATATGTCTTTGGGATGGTTATGGTAATTTTTTCTCTAATAGTTAAAATTTTATTAACAAAGAAAGTCATGAAGTCATTAATAGTTAAAGTTAAAGGAATACTCGGCTCAATGGAGCTCTGACTCTTTGTCAGCCTGGCTACAGTGCTGAAAAGAAACCTGGGGTTGTTCTTATTTTCTTTAATTAGTGATGAGTAGTAAGATGTCCTAGCTTTACGGAGGGCTTTTTTATAGAGCAACAGACTCTTTTTCCAGGCTAAGTGAAGATCTTCTAAATTGGTTATCTGCTTTAAGCTGCGAGTTTGTGAGTTATACCATGGAGTCAGGCACTTCAGATTTAAGGCTCTCTTTTTCAGAGGAGCTACAGCATCCAGAGTTGTGCTCAATGAGGATGTAAAACTATTGACGAGATAATCTATCTCACTCACAGAGTTTAGGTAGCTCCTCTGCACTGTGTTGGTATATGGCATTGGAGAACATAACAAAGAAGGAATCATATCCTTAAACCTAGTTACAGCGCTTTCAGAAAGACTTCTACTGTAATGAAACTTATTCCCCACTGCTGGGTAGTCCATTAAAGTAAATGTAAATGTTATTAAGAAACGATCAGACAGAAGGGGGTATTCAGGGAATACTGTTAAGTCTTCAATTTCCATACCATAAGTCAGAACAAGATCTAAAGTATGGTTAAAGTGGTGAGTGGACTCATTTACATTTTGAGCGAAGCTAAATGAGTCTAATAATACGAGGTCTGTCAATAAAGTAACGGTCCTTTTTATTTTTTCAAAAACTGTATGGATTTGAATCACGTGCGATTACATCAGCCAACCTTGAACCCTCATGTGCATGCGTGAGTTTTTCCACGCCTGTCGGTTGCGTCATTCGCCTGTGGGCAGGCTTTGAGTGAGCACTGGTCCACCCCTCTCGTCTTTTTTTTCATTGTTCAGGAATGGCTCAGAGACTGCCACTTTGCTTGATCAAAATTTTTTCAAAAACTGTGAGGCACATCCGAGTGGACACCATTCGAGAAATTCAGCTGGTTTTCGGTGAAAATTTTAACGGCTCATGAGAGATTATGGAGTGTTACTGTCGCTTTAAGGACTCCCCACGGAGCCGCAGGGCGCGCCGCGCCCCGAGCCGCCATCGTCTGCCTGTTTCGAGCTGAAAACTTCCAAATTTAAGCCTCTGTTGATCCAGGACGTCGTGAGAGAACAGAGAAGTCTCAGAAGAGCTCGGGATCAGCAGTTTATCCGGACATTCCACTGTTAAAGGAGATTTTGTAATGAAAGACGTGCGGACGGATTTGCGCGTCGGCACCCAGCCGCTCATCGCGCGGCGCCACAGCAAAACACCTCCATTGGAAGCATTACAGGACAAGTTTGAACATGCCCAGCTGTTAAACAATTTCTCGGATACTCACTCGACTGAAAGCCATCGAAAACTGCCTGAATCTTACGAATGGTTATCAACACGGAGGTGTTTTGCTGTGGCACCGCGCCATGAGCGGCTGGCTGCCGACGCGCAAATCTGTCCGCACGTCTTTCCTCCCCTCGAATGGTGTCCACTTCGATGTGCTTCACAGTTTCTGAAAAAATTTTGATAAAGCAAAGCACCAGTCTCTGAGCCATTCCTGAACAATGAAAAAAAAGACGAGAGGGCTGGACCACTCCTCACTCAAAACCTGCCCACAGGCGAATGACGCAACCGACAGGCGTGGAAAAACTCAGGTTGGCTGATGTAATCGCACGTGATTCAAATCCATATACACTCAACAAAAATATAAACGCAACACTTTTGGTTTTGCTCCCATTTTGTATGAGATGAACTCAAAGATCTAAAACTTTTTCCACATACACAATATCACCACAGGTGTGCCATATCAAGATGCAGATTAGACACCATGATTAGTGCGCTGGTGTGCCTTAGACTGCCCACAATAAAAGGCCACTCTGAAAGGTGCAGTTTTATCACACAGCACAATGCCACAGATGTTGCATGATTTGAGGGAGCGTGCAGTTGGCATGCTGACAGCAGGAATGTCAACCAGAGCTGTTGCTCATGTATTGAATGTTCATTTCTCTACCATAAGCCGTCTCCAAAGGCGTTTCAGAGAATTTGGCAGTACATCCAACCAGCCTCACAACCGCAGACCACGTGTAACCACACCAGCACCGGACCTCCACATCCAGCATGTTCACCTCCAAGATCGTCTGAGACAGGCCACTCGGACAGCTGCTGAAACAATCGGTTTGCATAACCAAAGAATTTCTGCACAAACTGTCAGAAACCGTCTCAGGGAAGCTCATCTGCATGCTCGTCGTCCTCATCGTGATTTTTGCTCTGTATGCACCACTCTGCATTTAATCATTAGTGATTGATCTCTGCATCCCCTCCACAGCATGTCTTTTTCTTGGTTCTCTCCCTCAGCCCCAACCAGTCCCAGCAGAAGACTGCCCCTCCCTGAGCCTGGTTCTGCTGGAGATTTCTTCCTGTTAAAAGAGAGTTTTTCCTTCCCACTGTCGCCAAGTGCTTGCTCACAGGGGGTCATTTTGACCGTTGGGGTTTTTACGTAATTATTGTATGGCCTTGCCTTACAATATAAAGCGCCTTGGGGCAACTGTTTGTTGTGATTTGGCGCTATATAAATAAAATTGATGATGATGATGAATGAATTAGCAGTGCCACCTTTAACACTCACCTACACATCTCAGCTTTATTGCATTATTAATCTTTGAATGTTTACACCATCTTTTTTTTGTCTCAGAGGCATGTTCTGATTTTCTCATTGAGGTTCTTTGAGTCCGACCTTGATCTAATTACAGGTCGGAGGTTGGGCAGAGTTGTTTTCTGTGTTTCATAATGCGGGCTTTGTGAAAACCTCCGGAAACAGAAACTGTGATTAATGGCTTTACAAATAAACTTGACCTGACCTGAACTATTGTTCGTCACGGTCTCTTTTCCAGTGGCCAGCGCCGGCTTCAGACATGAAATATGCCTTCCACATGTTCATAATTGCACTTGTCTAGTGTTCCAGAGCTATTATACGAACATGAAAGGCACATGTTCTCCGGTGAAGTCAGGCAGCTCTATTTTAAGTGTCGGAAAAGCGACAAATTGTGGTAAAATCTTCTTTAAGAAACACAAGTATTATTTTATGAATGTGATTATTTTGCACAAATGAGTTTGTATCATCATCACAGAGTGTAATCTGAATATATCAAGTATGACCTTGATGTGTATATGATGCCCTTATTCAGTAAAGCTTTTAAATTTTTCACACTGTACGCTACCAGCTGGAAATAGCTCCATAGTCTCAAATAGTTATTAGCTGTTAAAGTAATGCCGAGCCAAAAAAGCTAATGTCACGTCAGTAAATCTCGCTCTCTATAACTTTGCCGCAGGTAAGGCATCTGTGAATGGACTGTTGCAGTTTGTGGAGGAAATGAAAATCCAGACAACTTTATCCTACCCAGTGTGCAACATTTCCAGCCAACTGCGCCTGTGGTGCTGTCGTTGTCCGTTCTGATCAAACCGTTACAACCGGGCTTCTGAGAGGACAGACGTGATCCGGGTCGTGGCGCCTTTATCTGAATTTTGTGTGTGTGCTCTCCTCAACCTTCTCCCTTTATTCCCTTCAAAAGATCTGCGTTAACCGCACCCCTTTAGATGACTGTATCCTCATGAGTCTTCATGATCATGTTTTCCACTTTCTATTTTTTGCCTAAAAACAGACTTCTTTATGTTTTGTTCTCACAAACTCCAGGGCCATTTTTTTCTTCTGATCGCTGCGCCAGCTGCGAGCTGCCAGGTGTTGTCAGGAAATACATCACTGCATGTTGAAAAGGGCTGAAAGGAGGCATGCATTCTTCTCAGATGGGGGAACAAAGCAAAGGGTCGTCTCGGCTTAGTATCGTGTTGTTTTGCTAATTTTTTCACATCTGGATTAGACAGACAATTAACAAAGCAAAAAAAGTCACTGAGCTTTGATGCTGAAGATCAGCTACAGCGGCACTGTCATCTGTTGCAAATCTGTTTGTAAAATTAATAATGTTTGATTCATAGAGGACATTCCTTCAGAATGCAACTGGCAAAGGGAGCTGAAGGTTCCCACGGACATGTGGAACAGATGTTGGAAATCAGTGAACGCATGGCTGCCAATGTCCAGCATTTTGACAATTTGGCTAACACAAGCTTCTTCTAACTTATCTGTAACCTTGAGAACTTTGTGCAGCATAGTGGCCGAATGGTCAGCGCACTTGAAATGTGCAGTTGCATCAAGAATGACCCCCTGCATGAATCTTATCCAAAATCAACATGGATCCAATATGGATCTGCTGTAGTGACCCTGAGTGAAGAAAGGTGAAGCTGGAAGAACTTACTTAAGTCCATCTCACACAGATGGTGCGTGTTTGGCGTTTGAAGTGCATGTAACCACTCTCTGCCACAAACATGCCACATAGTTGCCGCCACGTACAAGGGGGGAGGTGAGTGATTTGGTCATGTTCGCAACACTCACCACTCAACTTCCTTTGTTGCCTGGTCTCCCCTTAACATGCACACGGCACGTGCACACAAAGCACACACCATCTGTGTGACAGGCTGGACATTCCAAATCCATGAAAAAATACAAGAAAATAGAGACGAAATTGATAAAACTCTGGCCAGGAAGAAGCAGACGACACATTACGTCAAACGCCACTGAATGTTATGCACACGCAGCGGTCGCACGGCATGCATGCTCAGCGGTCACAGGATGCACACGGCGGCAGCTGCAGCACTGGCTGACCACAGCCAGTCCAAGCATCATACACACAATGCATATCTGGTTGAGCAGGTCTTTGAAAGCAGGCAAATGTCTGATTACAAGGAAGACGAAAGTCCTCAGGACGTCTACTTGGAGCACACAGAGCTTTTTAACACTAAGATATAAAGCTGTTCACTGCAAGCCAAAGCAGAAATGCTTGCACTAAATTGTGGTTCACTCTGACACAATAACAAGTGAATTTTTTAGTGGTGCTGTCCTCCTGCCAACCAAGGGGAGGAAAAAGAGCATAAATATATGGTACAAATCAGAAATGTCTATTTTCCCATTTTCTTTATTTTAGTTACATTGTTAATGTTTGTTTTCAACAACATTGTTTCATCCGAAGCAACTTTTCATCATGTTTCTATTAATATTGTGACTTGCAAATATCAGAAAATCTGTATGCTTGTCTTTAAACGACATGTTCCACTGAAATCATAACAATTTAGATTTAGGCTGTTAGTGACCATCCGGTGATCCACCGGGATCACTTTGTGCACTTCTGTGACTGGTTTCAAAGTATACAGCATTCGGAGGAAACAGCTACGGAGATTTCCTAAAACAAAGTACTCGTGAGTACTCGGGTGTTTCTAACAGGTGACGTAGTTACTAGAAGCTGCTAATGTTAAGAACTGAGGCACAGATTATTAAAACGTTTACACAAGTGTGATGTTGTGTTATGATGACTCGTTTTTAAGTGATAACTTCATTTTGATGCAGTCACAATAAAAACAGCAGCTGTGAGAAGGTTTTGTGCACCTGCAGCAATTAGTCATAAACGCAGCCTGTTAAAAATGTCAATAAGTGTTGTATGTAACTGTGAAAAATCTTATATATATATGTATATGTGTGTGTAATCACGGAAACATTCCACGTCCATTAAGTGGCAATAAACAGCTGACATGCGGGTTAAAACAGCATAACAGCCATTTTAACCCGCATGTCATGTTTAGTAGCGAGCAAGTGAACAAGCCAGCATTATTGTTTTTCTGTGAGTAGTGAGTTTATGGTGGTTTTTTGGAAAATGAGTGAGGAAAACGTTTGTGTTCCATGGCCTGAGGATGTGGAGCCTGGATCAAGTGGGGGGTATCTGGCAAGACTGCTGCTGTTGCAACACTTGGTGGAGAACAAGCTCAAAGAAGTTACACTGTGAACAAAAACGGTATGTAAGCAGCTCAAAAGTCTATTTTTGTGCATTTGTTTTGTGAACATAATATGAGCCATAGCTCCGTAAACGGTTTAATGTAAACTGACTTCTAATACTGCGATTTACTGCTTTTGATGAAGATAATGACAGTGTTTGGGGTTTTATTTTTTGTGCATTCCTTTTTGTGTTTGTGACTTAACCTTTACCCAGCAGCAGAGCCTGCAGTGCTGAGATTCAAAAGTATTAAGCCGTTAGTGTAATCCAATGTGGCCGTGCGGCGTGCGCCCCCTAGTCAATGCAAAAAGTTATCAGTTATCGGTTATCTGTAGCTTCCAATAATTCTTTATCTGTTTATCAGTTTAGCTTTATAAAAGATAACTTTTCAATTATCTGATTATCTGTTATCGAAGTTAACTTTTAGGTTATCTGTACCCACCACTGGGTTCTGGTCGCACGCGCATAATGTCCGATCACACTCAACATCTGTCAGGATCGTGGCACATTAGATAGTCATCATCACGACACTTTAAGTTCCAAATCCAACAGACTCTGAAAAAGTTAAGCATTTTGGGGTGAAGTGTGTCGTCTCCTCTGTAAATCTGAGCCACTGCTTTCAAAGAAAAGCTCCAAAGCTTCGTTATCAGACAGAACTGCATTTGTTTCCCTCTGTCTGTCTCTGTCTGGGATGTTTTTGTTTTGCTCTTAACTATGTCACATGCAGAGAAATGCAGAGAATTGCAGAGTGAGATGTTTTCCGAAATGCACCTATTTCCTCACTTCGGGAGAGGAATAAAAAAAACCCATCAGAAACCACTAATTAAGAGCGCATGTGAGCGCAGGGACACACAGTCATGAGTACTTTGATGTTGTGTTGCTTTGATGTTAAAACACGTGACATGTCCTTTAAAGTGCGTATCACCAGTAAATAAAATGAGTCTGACTATTTGAAATAAATAAAGAATGATGAAAATACTGATGTACTGCGTTTTATATGCCCTGAGAAATTAAGTCATAACATGGGAAATTTAGCCTGATTTCACCTGCTGCTGATAAACACTCAAAAACATGAAGCTGTGAGGAATGTGGGCTTTGATGACATCATGTAGGGTAACGCCCCTTGATGCCCTCATATTGAAATGAATGGGAAAACTGTATTTTTTTTTAGTGTTTTTTTTTTTTTTTTGTGGACTTTGACAGTAATACATCAAAATGGTTAAAATGTGTGTTTTAGGAGAATGTAGTCAAATGACTAGTTATGTTTATTAGCTGGACAGATTTCCCAAGATAACATTTTGAGGAGGAAACTGGAAAATTAATTAATTTATTTATTTATGGGGGGGGGGGGGGGGGGTGCTTCTGGGACAGCTTTCTGAGTGAAGCCCTGCACAGCGTGAGATTGGTCTTTAAAACATGGATCTAACCATGGATTCTATTCTTTCCCTTTGTGGACAAAGGTGGCGACTTTCAGACAGGTAATAATCAGAACCTGACGTTACATCATGATTATGGATCAAAATGGCTTTCGATCTGTTGTGCATTTTTCACACTCTGACTTATTTTACTTTTATCAGCATTATCAGAACTTGCTCAAATTAAAGAGTAAAGCAATGATTTATAATCTGGGATATAATTTTTTAAAAGATTAGTGTTAAGTGGAGTAATATATGCCCTTTAAACCAGGCTGTTGCTAGTTTATGGCGTAAATGTGTTCTGCTGTCACTTGATAACAATGCACGGGCATTACACTTGACCAAAACACTCATGGGTGCACAAATACAAGTGCAATTGCAATTTAAAGACAGCAGGCACTAGGCGTGATAACAACTACCACATCAGCTGTGCACTACCAGTGGTGCCAATGACAGTTGTTGACCTCCAAAATGTGAATCTGCTACAAATTGTGAATTATTTGCAAACCATTAATGAAAATTTACACAAACCGTGACTATCCGCAAACATTTAATAATTTTGCTGCAAACTGTGAATAAAATATCCCACAAACATGAACACAGGTGTCGCAAAACATAAGTTGCAACATGTGAATATCATTTATGATATACTGTATTTTCTTTCGGTTTAAGTAGTTTAATCCCGGGGTACAGTGATTCAGTAGCTATAGCTGCAAAAGTAGATTTTTTTTTCTATCAAAAGTAAATTTTGTGGATGTCAGAGTCTTTGTATTTATTTCTCACAACAGAGGAAAGGTGGCCCAAAAAATTGTTTCGTTAGAAGACTCCCCCTTCCAACTGATGAGCATGTGTTATGTCTTCTCCAGACTATCAGCTATTTGATAACATGACTCATGTGTCTCACATGCACCCGGGGCACAGTGAATCAGTCTCGAAAGTGATTTACTAAGCCCCAGTATCAAGTGGATGATAACTGTTAATTGTTGAAGCTTATACATTTATTTTTCCATGAATTATTTCTATAATTTGTGTATATAAACAACTGTTTGAAATTATGACAGTTATATTTATAATAGTTTCTAAAGGACTTACGTATATCACTATATAAGACACACATTACATAGCTGGTTTGCTGGATTATAGTTTGTATATGTATCAGTATATATTTAATCATTTTGAAGAAATCTTTATAATCATGTATTTTTTCATTATATTCTAAGTTTATTCACTGAGCCCCGGACACTAATTCAGGGGGCACAGTGAATCAGTGTCTGGGGCTCAGTGAATCAAACTTTTTAAAATTAATTTTAAACACCTGTACATTACACTTGGGGAGACATAAATAACACAGCCTTCTAAACAATAACTTGCCGTATTAAATTCACAACAGAATGACCTAAACCTATGCATAATGTGTTTACGCTGCACAAAACAACATTTCTGATCCACTGTGCCACGGTTTCCCCTACGGATTTCAGTTTACAGGTAAATTACTTCAGGAAATCTTGATCGCAAACCCTTTTTCCACACAATGCTTTTTTTGGGGGGGGGGGGTCACCCGGAGGCACTCGGGCTCTCGCTTCTGGTGTCAAGCGCTCAGCCCCACAGGGAGTGACCTGCTCCGGGGACAGTGGCAAGTGGGGAGTTTCCTGGGGTACACCTGTCAACAGTAACACAGGTGTCCTAAGGCGAGCTCAGGGAGGACAGAAACCTCCCGTGGAGCAGAAGGGCAAAAGCTCACTTGATCTTGATTTTCAGAATGAATACAGACCGTGAAAGCGGGGCCTCATGACTAGGGATGGGTATTGATAAGGTTTTATTGATATCGATGCCATTATCGATTCTGCTTATCAATCCGATTCCTTATCGATTCCCTTATTGATACCTCGTGAATTTTGTACTAAAAGTAGGCTTTACAGGTTTTCTATGTATTTCCTTGAGTCTTAAAGTAAATAAATATGAAATTAGTCACTCTATCCTTGATCTCTGGACATAAATAAAAATAAACAAAACTGTGTTTCGCTTTGAAGTTATCATACTGAATTCTATTGTTCTATCTTGACTCGTCAGAGAGCCGCGCAACATTTGGAGCTGTGTGAACAGAACAGAGGACGATTCTGTTTTCTTTCTCGCAACGAGACAGGAGTCCCAGTTAGTAACTTTAATCCACACAAAAGTGACTCACGACTCATATTCAGGGATGAAAGTGGTCAAAAACAAAAAAGCTGAAACCCAAAATTACCCCCCAACACCACCTGCAAATGTTTGAATTCTAGAAGCTCTGAAATGCAATCTGGGACTATTCCAGACAATAAACTGGAGTGAGTGCAGCATCCATTTAGGTGAGAATAAAAAAATACAACTTTCCTTATTCAGATTCATTCCAGTAGTATTCTGCTCTTATTAGGATGCAGCAGTTTTCTAGTTTGGCAGAAAGTTCTGGAGGAAATCACTGAAGAAATTAACAAACTGAAAATATGGTTTGACAGAAACAAACTGTCATTAAACTTAAATAAGACAGGGATGAAATGGAGGTGTGAGAGTCACTAGGTGTTCACAGGAAACACTTATTTCTGTATGTATTTATTTATTTATGTTAGTTAGTTGCTATTATATATTTTCTGTTGTGTTTCTATTCAGGTTCTTTTTGTCTCTTTCTCTAAAATTGTATATAATAATCATTAGATTATTAATATAAGCAAAAATAAATTTAAGGAATATTACAATTTGAAAACAAATCCACCCGAACGTGATGACGGCTGCAATTGCTAAATGCTAACTTTTAACATTGAAAATGCCATAGACATGCTAACGCGTTAGCATCGCTCCCGTTTTTAAGTTATAAAATACATCTATCAACTGTTTCAGAAGACCATAACAGGTCGGTTTAACATAGAAAAGGTAAACAATACTCACAGACGTATGCTCTTTAGGGTTTTAGCGGGGGAAAATTAAGCGAAAGAAAGAAATAAACGAAGCAATCGACCGAAGCATTGCTTCAATCTGCGAACCACGTTCGATTGGTTAGGTTCAAAGCAAAGCCGCGCTGCAGAAAAGTTGATTAAGGACCCGCTGCAGGGTCTGTAATCAATGTAGAGAAATGATCATTTTCCTGACAAACACCCGCCAAAACAACGGCCACTCTGAAGGACCGATAACAGAACGTTAAGCACAAAGCTTATTGATTCGGTGGATCGAATCATTTCTTAACGATACCCGAAAGGAACCGGTTCTCGATACCCATCCCTACTCATGACGCTTTTGACTTTTTGGGTTTTAAGCAGGAGGTGTCAGAAAAGTTTCCACAGGGATAACTGGCTTGTGGCAGCCAAGTATTCATAGCGACGTCACTCTTTGAGCCTTCTTTGTCAACTCTTCCTATCATCATGAAGCAGAATTCACCAAGCGTTGGGCTGTTCAGCCACTAACAGGGAACGTGAAAGAGTCTAATGCGTGCGCGAGTTGCAGGGTGGAGCGAATCCATGTGGTGTAATGAAACTGAGAGGCGCGTAGTCATAATCTGACAGATAGTATTGTCGCACCATTGGCACCTCAGCCAAGCACATAGACCATATCATGACGAAATTCACGTTTTACGAAACCTGTGTTGTTTCGGGAGATATTTTTTCAGTATTGACATTTTGCAGATAATGCACCATTTGCAGCTGATTCACGTTTTGTAGGTTAACACATTTCTGCTGTGCTCTGCTTTGCACCAGGTTAAAGATATGGCTCCATTCCATGAGTGAAAATTTAAGATGTAATAAATACTAATTAGTATGGTGGCCAACAGGGGCCACAACTCTTCCAAATCAAGACAACACCAGCAATAGCAAAAATACATCTACATCAATTCTAGAACCGGTAGTTGCATCAAAAAACATCTTGCAAATTGAAGAATAAAGAAGAAAAAGATAAACAAATCTATCCTGCAGCACATAAAACAATTTAATTTGACAACATATCTGCTGCAAATTCACACAGCGTACCTTTAAATCATAAACACAGAAAACCTTTGCAACTTCACAGCATTTCAGAAGGTGTAACAACACAATAGGAGTACTAAAAGCACAAACAGTGGTGTCTTTCAGGAGGTCAGTGCATCATGACACTGCACTCTTTCCTTGATCGGCTAAACTGAGTACATTTATTTACTTAGGGCCCGGTCCCACTGGCGTTTAGGAGGATTTGCATATGAAGTGCGCACAAAATTGGTTCATATTTGCTTAACATCCACAATATGTGTGAAACATGCTTGTATGAGTCGGCCGACATCCGCACACGTCCGTAATTATCTGCAGAGGCACGTTTTTCCATTGCCAGGATTTTTGAGCTGCACAAAATTTTGGCTGCGGATAACATCCGCCTTACATACTCCATACATATACAATACATACACAAACATACTCAATCTATGCGCTGTATATTCGCCGTCATCTGCTGATATCCGCAACTGACAGGGATTTGCGGCTTGGCAGCGGACTGGGACAGTGTGTAAAACGGATATTTTGCGTGCCCATCATGTCCACATCACAAACTAAAATAAGCTGTAGCAACTGCATACAGATTGGCCACAAATAAAGCATTTTTATTATGTCTGGGCCCTCAGTGGTGCCCAACGAAGAGGTGCGATCAGAAGAACTGTGTAATACTGGTCAGTCACTTAATTTTCTTATGTGTCCAACCTCATAGGTTGATCGTTAAAATTAAATTCGTTAGTTCTAAAAGCCATCATGATTATTTATAGGAAAACGTTCTATTTTTATTCTCAAACAACTGTTTGTGCCTGAAAACAGGTTGGTCTTATTTTTCTACTAAGGTTTGAACTTTGAGAGTGTTTACACACAAGAGAAAAGTGAGAAAATGTTAATGCCTGTTTGAGAAAAGTGTATAAAGTGTGTAGTGAGGGGTTTTACAGCCTTAAAACGTCTATAAGAATTGTAAAAAATAACGCTGACTACTTCGCAGATTTCGCCTATTGCGGGCTATTTTTAGAACGTAACTCCCGCTATAAATGAGGACCACTGTATATCTACATGAAAGGTTTATCTTTGACCCGTTGTACGGCCATGCCCAATTGCGTTGTGTTTGCGCTTGTGATGGAGGGCTGTATGTGGGGTTAATCTACTGTCTCGTGTCGTTTCTCAGATCAGTTGTTGGTTTGGTTTTGTGGTATGCAGGAGATCATTTGACCGAGGGTCTATACTTCAAATAATAATTAAAAAATACTGTCATCACTCTTTACTCTTACTCAGTCAGTCTCTTACAACGGTGTAGCCTAAATACACAAGCTTTCTAGGAGCACACCCAATTCATTACGCACGCTCAGAGGCAGGTACCCTCCGGTGCGCACTTTTTTTTGGGGGGGGGGGACCCGCCCCTGTGATAAACTCATCGCCCCCTTAATATTTTTTTTTCTGGTGCCGGGCCTACTTTTAATAGCCTACAGCTGTGTGGTATATTTGTAGTATTATACAATACTAAAATTTTAAGATGAACTCTGTGATTCTGGGAGATGCAAAGTGCCCAAACTATGAATCTAGAGCTCACTTTCATTGTTTTTCTTTTGTCTAAATGCAGTTAATTAGCGGCAATAATAATAATAATAAAAAAAAAACCACACTCACAAACCATCTAATAATAACAAATTATGTACCCACAAGCATTTTTGCTGCTCATTGCATGACTGAGGTGGAAAAAAGGAGTTTACTTTCCTTCGTAACATGTCACTGCATTTCATTTTTTCCTCGCTATGACTACATGTATACATGAAAAAGTGATTTACACCTAAATATTACATTGCACTTGCATTGGATAGGCATATTTATTTTGACATGTTTGGAATTGCTTCCTCTGCAGCTTGCCTTTGACAGGCGTGGGTGATGTCAGATGGAAAGATGATACTTTTGTTGTGACTCTGCATAGGTTCTGATTTTGTATCACTGGTGATGTTGGTTGAAAAATGAAATACAGGTCAGTGGAGATGTGCCTGAAGAAAAGCAAAACTAGATACCACAGAGTCATGGCATGTCAGCCAAGTTCACAATGTGAAGAAAAACCCCAAACTGTACTCAGCCACAGCTGAAAATGAATTTTAGACAGATATTCTTTCACCGCTGAAGGCCAAATCTGTCTCCTGACTATGACCATGTAGCTAAAAACAGTTACAGAAGTATTACCGGAGTTGGAGTTTTAAATTCATCCACTGAAGAAACAAACAATATTCAGGTTTACTTATATTGTCACATTTTGGTCCGGATGAGGCCTTTGATTCCATTTTTTCCCCTTTCTTTACTCACTGTCTGCCGCAGCATTGATTTATTAGTTATTTTCATCAAGTGGTTAGTCCATGTTCCATTTTGCTTTGTCACTTTGATTCTTTGTTACTTTTACAGTTTAGCCATTGTTCAGTTGTGTTTTGTCAGGTTGTGTTTTCATTTACTTATCATCTGTTTATTTTTCCTGTTTTTCTTTCTGTCATTTTTTGTTGTACTTCAATATCAGGTTTTGCTTTCTGTTCATTATTTTGTCTTTGCTTGGTTATCTTTATTGTATTCTTCCGTCATTAGTCAGTTCCAGTTTAGTTTTGTCTTTGTGTTTACGTTCCTATTATGTCTCTGATCAGTTCTTATGTAGTTTTGTCTTTTGTACTTATTATCTCTTGGTTCTTTTAGTTTTTGATTCATGCTCTGTTCAAGTTCCTCTTCATGGTTGTATTATATTCTGCCCTCAGTTCTCTTGTAGCTCGGTTCTCAGTTTTTCCCATTTTTGTCTGTTTCCATGGCTCTCCATGCACCTGCCATCATGTCCTCGTCCCCACCCCATCTTATTATGTTCACTCCACGCCCTGCACCTGCCATCATGTCTCTCTCTCACTCACCTCTTTGCACCTGTCTATGTATCTCTGTAGCCTTCATCACTCCACTTTGGCACTCTCTTCCTCCCTATCTTGCACCGTGTTTAATCATTGTCCACTAGCCATGCCCCCTTTCTAGATTGCACACGTGCATCTCATTAACACGCCTTGTTCCTTGTTTCACACCCTGATTAGTCCAACAGCATTTAAACCCTCACAGTCTCACAGTTCCCTGCCAGATTGTTGCCTTTGTACACTTTCCAGCTCCTTTCACAGTCTTGAGTTTTTGTCTTGCCGTGTTCCGAATCCTGCTCTGTACTCCTCGACCATGCCTCTTGCCTCATCCCAGATGTCTGTGTTTGCTCATGCCTCTGACCCCTGCTCGTTTATGATTGCATCTCTGCCTAATCCTGTTGGTACTTCTGCCTCGCTGACTGATCACATGTGTACCGAACCAAGGCCTGGAATAAAGACCATGATTTCTCTTTCACCAAAGCCTAGTCTGGGACTTTGCTTTGCAGGTCCAGCCACTCTGGGTGCAGGGCAGCCGCCCGCCCTGACATATATCTTACGTTCAGGTTTACTTATCAGTCTCATTTGGCTTTCTTAGATGCACGCATGATCATTTTGCTTTGCATTAACCTGCATTTTGTAGCTCTGAGTGCTCCCTGCAACCTGAGGTGTAAAGTATTTGCCCTTGTTCAAGAGATATAAAGAACACATCATCCTGGTACAACAACACTATAAAGGCTGTGAATGTAAGTGCCTGCCCCATTTTTATTACATTCTGAGCAAAACCATTTGTGCAAATTTACATCTTCAAAAGTTAGCAGACAGAAACAGTTGCTGTTTGGAACGTAACCAAGTAAAAACATAATGGCTGATAAGAAATTACCTCAAATCTGCTATATCGCATGTCACTTCCTACAGTTTTTGGCTTTTGTATCATCTCATTTTTTTGTATAATACCTATTTCCCTTCTCAATTAGATCACAATCATTTGAATTATGTTAAATGAGAGGTTCACATTTTAAAACTCTCATCATACTTAACTTATCAAACAAGCTTCTGATTACTGTACTTTCATGATTTTTTTATCGCCTTCTGAAGATTTTTTTTTTTGAATAGGACATCTCTCTGCTAACATGATACATCATAAATCACCAATACATTACTAGTACAAATTGGATCACCTAGATATATGTCACTAATATACCAGTTTGTCTCAACCTTAGGGCCTGGTCCCACTGGGGAGAGGATTAATTGCGCATGAGGGTGATTCTTAGACTACGGGCACTTATTATGTCCTTTGATCATACTGTATGAAAAACAGAAAAAAGGGGAAATTTCACACTTTTATAGTTATCTTTACAATGAAAGTGTGTTAAGAAATTTGTTCTAGTAGTCTATGATGACTTTTTCACCTTTTTTCAGCATCATTATATGCAAATATTGCTGTTTTGTGCTTGTCCCACACCCAGACTTTTGATCTTCAATGATAAAAATGAATGGTAAAGAAACGTTTTTTAATGTTAATGTTTTAAAATATCTCTGAATAAAATATCAGTAAAATAATCAAAACATAATTGGGGTATTCAATGTCATACAACTGTTGTGATTTTTTTTTTAAACAAAATGTAGTTGTCCCACACTATTGCCGTAATTTCCACCACAACACTGTAATGTCCCTTTAAACAGTTTGTATGAAAGATTGTTTGGGTAGTTTCTATGGAGATAAACAGTGACATCAGAGCACATGTATATAATGCCAAATCACAACAAATAGCTGCCCCAAGGCGCTTTATATTGTAAGGCAATGGTGTGGTGGAAATTACATTTACAAGGCCAATAGTGCCCGTAGTTAAAGAATCACCCATGAATTGAGTATACAAATTACGGGCGTTCGTTGTCATCTGCAACAAAAGTGGCCAAAAATGACAAATGTCCCAGTATGAATCATGGATATATTCATAATGTATAGCGAACATATGACAAACATTCACGGATGTATAATGCATGTATTGAGGAAACAGATCGGACGCATTGCGATTATCACAGCAGTATTACGGATGTGTTGTGAATGCATCGTGCATGTGTTGTGCGTGTGCGGCATCTGCATTGCGATAATAAAAGAAGCGCACTTGGACCTTTTGTCATCACCATTCACACAACACCACAGCCTCTGGAGCAATTGCTGGACTTGGACAAGTTGATTGGACAACATGAACATCATAGAGTTGATGTTCATGTTGTCATGCAAGGGTTAACTGTTCCTGAGTTTCGGGAGCGGAAGGGGGAAGCCGCTCGGGGTTGTGAGACGGTGTTCTTTTTGAGAGAGTCATGAAAAAAGAGAGTTCAGCGTGAGTTGCGGCTGTAACGGCAACTCTTCCTTTTGTTGGTGTTAAATAAAAGTTCTGAAAGAGAACCGAGGTCCACGGCTGACGTCTCTGCAGCTGGGGATTTACAGTATGTTGTTGGATGGCAGCAGCTATTACATCGTATGTCTCAACAGCGGGACTGGCACTGACTGGCACATATGTTGACTTCTGCCACATATAGTACTTACGTGATGTGTTTGTTATGCATTCGCATAAGATGCAAAGCAGACATGATACAAACGCTTTATTCGTGGCCAATCTGTATGCATTCGCTACTACTTATTTTTGTCTGTGATGTGGACATGATATAGGCACGCTATATATCCGTTTTACACACTGTTCCAGTCTGCTGCCAAGCCGCAAATCCCCATCAGTTGCGCATATCAGCGGATAACAGTGGATATACAGCACATAGCTTCAGTATGTATTGAGTATGTATTGCAATGTAAGGCAGATGTCATCCGCAACCAAAATTTTGTGCAGCTCACAAATCCCGGCAACGGAAAAACGTGCCTCTGTGGATGATTGCGGACATGTGCGGATGTCGGCCAACTCATACAAGCATTTTTCAAGTATATTGCAGCTGTTTAGCGAATATTAACCAATTTTGTGCGCAATTCATATGCAAATCTTCCTAAACGCCAGTGGGACCGGGCCCTTACAACAGTCTTAAAGGTTTCCTTGATTGATTTATTCACCACAGATGTGGCAAATGGTAAAAAAAGTCAGGTCAGGTTAGTTCTGGTGGTCTGGTGCCATGAGGTGGTACATTCAGTGCCCTACAGAACCATGTTGGGTTCTGGATGGCAACCACCCAAAACAACCGGTTATACCAAACTCCACAAAGTCACAGGCAGGTGAAAGGTGGACATCCCCTTGGCCTTCTCTGCCTGTTCAATCCTCAACACTGAGGCACCTGCATGCTGGATCATGCCAAAATGTCATAACTGATGCTTATTTACAATAAAAGTGATACTTGTCATCTGGGTTTCCCTATTTAACCATTCATTTGACACAAAGAAATTTGTGCGATACCCAAGGATCCTCCGATGAGACCTAGTGTCAAAGACATCCAGCGTTGGGTCACCAGTTAGCATCCAAATGTTACAACCAGACAATAAGACAGGAAACACCAGGACCCTAAAATTCTGAACCTTTCTTCTGCTATTAAACTGTATCAAACAGGAGCTTGACTGTCTGAATAAGCCCTAAATGTGCTCTCTGCTGATCTGAGCAGGCAGTGCACGTAACAAAGATATCAACGTTGCCAAACACTTCTCTCCAGTGACCTTGTAACTTCATAAGCTTGTTCCAAATATCTCTCAGTTTCAAAGACTGAAGATCCAGAGACATCAATGTCACTGCCAAGATACGTGAATATCTCTACAAGTTTAACACTTCCACAGCATACAGATACACTGACACCTGAGTCCAGGAAGCCATTGAAAGCTTGAATCTTAGTTTTGACCCAGGACAATCGCAAACCCAGCCAATCAGAGTCCTCACTTAGCTTTTCAAGTGCTAAATTCAGGGTACCCATTGATTCCACAAAGATCACAGCATCGTCTGCAGAGTTAAGGTCAGTCATCCTTTCCTCTCCAACAAAGGCACCTAAGCTGCTGGCTTCCATAGTCCTACCCAACACTGAGTTCCTTATTTTCAGGGAAAATGTTTAATTCCATCAAACAGAAACTGGGATATCTGAGAAATTTAAGTCCAAAATGTGCTTGCTAGTGTCAATGGTTACTGAGATCTGAGCATTCAGTGCATGTTACACAAGTGTTAAAGGAGAACAAATAATTACTTGCATCTCACAAATAAATTGACATCAAAATTAAGACTGTACAACGAAGATTCCCTGCACTCAAAAAACAAAACAAAACAAAACAAAACAAAAAATGGGCATTGCTGGTTATTTGTTACATGAACCTAAGTCTAACATGTAGCTTCTACGAAATAAAATCAAGTTTTATAGGTGAACACATTCAAATAATGTAGTTTTAACATAACATGCAACAACGTAAAGTTTACCTTGCTCAGTGAACATAATAAAACTATGAAAAGTATTTCCACCCAATAAAATGCGTTAGGGCCCATTCACGCGTAACACAATTGAAGCCGGCTGGCACACTAAGAAGGAACCGCTTGCCATTCGTGGACCATTTGGAGTTGCCTCATACACCTGTCGCTACAACCATTCGTGCACATCAGCGGCCGAAAGACAGAGAGTGCCCTGTCATAGCCCCTTCGAGCCCTCTCTCGGCATGTGTCGGCCAATTTCTAGGTGCCACACACAAACATCCAACACCACTCGCGGAGCACTTATAAAATGTGGTGCCATTCACGCAGTCAGTATGAAAACAGAGAGCAGGCAACTACTTTTGAGCTGGCTGTGAAATTTATCTAAGTGCCCCACAAGTGTGGCGTTGACAAGCAACACACATGTGGCATGCCAGAGTGTCGGCTTCCCCCTCAATGTGTAGCGTGCGTATCACACGTGTGTGCGTGTGTCGGGGGCACACTTGCATTAAATGCTGATATGTATGTACAGACATGATCACATGGGGGTCGGCCAGCCACATCTGAGCGCACACAGAACAGCAAGGTGCCTCTCAGCTGATTGCCACACACTGACAGTTACAAACGCAGAGCCCACAGCCAGGACAGGTATATAAATAATTACTACACTAACTACATACACAATTTCATACAAATAACTAAAAAAAATAACAACAGATTAAAGAAAAGGAGAGTAATACTTTGTTCTGTCGGATGATCTAAAAATTGGGCGTGTCCACGCAAGCTGCTGTTGGAATCTCTGGACCTGGACCTCACAGCTGGAGAACAAGTACCGTGTTTTGAAGGACATGACATTACAACTCGACATTGTGAGGCGTGTGCTTGCTGTCCTCATGTAGAAATCCATAAAACATATATCGCCTTTGCTGGAGCGGCTGCTCAGCACGTACATCGGCAGGCTGCTCCATGGGAAAAGGACCGTCAGATCATGTGAACACTCAGCTGGTGATCTGAATGTCATGTCACTCACATGATGTGGTGTCTCTCCTCCGGCATGCATGCTGCTTGATGGACACCCGCACAGGGCTGGCTGGACACGCGTGGCCAGCAGATGTGGACATGATAAGCGCGCACTGCTTCATTCATGTGTTTTCATGACTGTATGTCTCTGACCATGGGTCATCTACAGAGAAACAGAAGGATCATACTTGCTTTGTTTTTTATGGTGTGTGGTTTTTATTTTTTTTCTCCACAGTGGTGCAACACTTTCTAGCTGCTCACACTGTGTTCATGCACACGCACAAGCATGCACAAAACCTTCGCCAGTGTATTATGCACTCCTGTCCGAGCATGTGTCCCTTCCGATGTCGGCTTGATGTTTTCAGGGTTTGCTCATTTTGGCTGTTTCGCCGTGATTCTTACCTATATTCGTGCTATGTGTGAAGGGGCCCTTAACTTGGCCAGAAGCAATTTTGTTGAGTGACCTAAATGTAAATTTGTTGGGTCAACATGATGAATTTGCGTTGCTGTTACGTAATTACCATGGTTCAGGTCAACTAGATTTGTAAGCTTAAATGTAAAAAAACAAACGAAAAAAAAACAAACAGTAAGTCCCTTTGGCTGCTCGCTTATTTGCACTCAGGGTCGCCACAGCAAATCCAGTGGTTGAGTTGCATAAATTATGCTGATCCAACACAGCAAAATTAAATTGACATGTAACTGTACTATTTTAAAAGTAGCTGTAAATACCCTAATAAATTAAGTAACTCATAATCATAACAAACAAGTTTGACTGCCCCAAGGAAATTACATCAGTGTGTTACATCTACCCTTACAGCACAGGACTGGCGGTCAAGTGGTTAGTGCACTTTGTTTCAATATGGAAGGTTCCCCATTCAAACCCCACCCCCTGCCACATTTGTCCATGTAATGTGGAGCTGGGTCAGGAATGGCATCTGGCATGAAACCTGTGTCAATTCAACATGCAGATCCAGCTCAGATTTGCTGTTGCAACCCCAAGCGCAAACAAGGGAGGCAGCCAAAGGAACCTACTTTTTATTTTTGTTACATTTACCCTTACAAATCTAGTTGGCCTGAACCATGGTAATTAAGTAACAGTAACGCAAATACATCATGTTGACCCAACGAATTTACATTTAGATTTACATTTACCATTACAAATCTAGATGGCCTAAACCATGGTAATTAAATCAAATCAAATCAATTTTATTTATATAGCACCAAATCACAACAAACAGTTGCCCCAAGGCGCTTTATATTGTAAGGCAAAAGCCATACAATAACTACAGAAAAACCCCAACGGTCAAAACGACCCCCTGTGAGCAAGCACTTGGCGACAGTGGGAAGGAAAAACTCCCTTTTAACAGGAAGAAACCTCCAGCAGAACCAGGCTCAGGGAGGGGCACTCTTCTGCTGGGACTGGTTGGGGCTGAGGGGAGAGAATCAGGAAAAAGACATGCTGTGGAAGAGAGCAGAGATCAATCACTAATGATTAAATGCAGTTGTGCATACAGAGCAAAAAGAGAAAGAAACACTCAGTGCATCATGGGAACCCCCCCAGCAGTCTAAGTCTATAGCAGCATAACCTAAGGGATGGTTCAGGGTCACCTGATCCAGCCATATCTATAAGCTTTAGCAAAAAGGAAAGTTTTAAGCCTAATCTTAAAAGTAGAGAGGGTGTC
Source organism: Thalassophryne amazonica (assembly GCF_902500255.1). Taxonomy (NCBI): domain Eukaryota; kingdom Metazoa; phylum Chordata; class Actinopteri; order Batrachoidiformes; family Batrachoididae; genus Thalassophryne; species Thalassophryne amazonica. The sequence goes on along the minus strand of NC_047115.1, from coordinate 56,882,319 downwards.
TGTCTCCCTGATCCGAATTGGGAGCTGGTTCCACAGGAGAGGAGCCTGAAAGCTGAAGGCTCTGCCTCCCATTCTACTCTTAAAACCCTAGGAACTACAAGTAAGCCTGCAGTCGAGAGCGAAGTGCTTCTATTGGGCTGATATGGTACTATGAGGTCCCTAAGATAAGATGGACCTGATTATTCAAAACCCTTATAGTAAGAAGAAGAATTTTAAATTCTATTCTAGAATTAACAGGAAGCCAATGAAGAGAGGCCATTATGGGTGAAATATGCTCTCTCCTTCTAGTCCCCATCAGTACTCTAGCTGCAGCATTTGAATTAACTGAAGGCTTTTCAGGGAACTTTTAGGACAACCTGATAATACTGAATTACAATAGTCCAGCCTAGAGGAAATAAATGCATGAATTAGTTTTTCAGCATCACTCTGAGACAAGACCTTTCTAATTTTAGAGATATTGCACAAATGCAAAAAGCAATCCTACATATTTGTTTAATATGTGCATTGAATGACATATCTGATCAAAAATGACTCCAAGATTTCTCACAGTATTACTGGAGGTCAGGGTAATGCCATCCAGAGTAAGGATCTGGTTAGACACCATGTTTCTAAGATTTGTGGGCCAAGTACAATAACTTCAGTTTTATCTGAATTTAAAAGCAGGAAATTAGAGGTCATCCATGTCTTTATGTCTGTAAGACATTCCTGCAGTTTAACTAATTGGTGTGTTTCCTCTGGCTTCATGGATAGATAAAGCTGGGTATCATCTGCGTAACAATGAAAATTTAAGCAATGCTTTCTAATAATACTGCCTAAAGGAACCATGTATAAAGTGAATAAAATTGGTCCTAGCACAGAACCTTGTGGAACTCCATAATTAACCTTAGTCAGTGAAGAAGACTCCCCATTTACATGAACAAATTGTAATCTATTAGATAAATATGATTCAAACCACCGCAGCGCAATGCCTTTAATACCTATGGCATGCTCTAATCTCTGTAATAAAATTTTATGGTCAACAGTATCAAAAGCAGCACTGAGGTCAAGCAGAGAGATGAGTCCACTGTCTGAGGCCATAAGAAGATCATTTGTAACCTTCACTAATGCTGTTTCTGTACTATGATGAATTCTAAAACCTGACTGAAACTCTTCAAATAGACCATTCCTCTGCAGATGATCAGTTAGCTGTTTTACAACTACCCTTTCAAGACTTTTGAGAGAAAAGAAGGTTGGAGATTGGCCTATAATTAGCTAAGATAGCTGGGTCAAGTGATGGCTTTTAAAGTAAAGGTTTAATTACTGCCACCTTAAAAGCCTGTGGTACATAGCCAACTAATAAAGATAGACTGATCATATTTAAGATCGAAGCATTAATTAATGGTAGGGCTTCCTTGAGCAGCCTGGTAGGAATGGGGTCTAATAGACATGTTGATGGTTTGGAGGAAGTAACTAATGAAATAACTCAGACAGAACAATCGGAGAGAAAGAGTCTAACCAAATACCAGCATTACTGAAAGCAGCCAAAGAAACAATATGTCTTGGGATGGTTATGGTAATTTTTTCTCTAATAGTTAAAATTTTATTAACAAAGAAAGTCATGAAGTCATTAATAGTTAAAGTTAAAGGAATACTCGGCTCAATGAGCTCGACTCTTTGTCAGCCTGGCTACAGTGCTGAAAAGAAACCTGGGGTTGTTCTTATTTTCTTTAATTAGTGATGAGTAGTAAGATGTCCTAGCTTTACGGAGGGCTTTTTTATAGAGCAAACAGACTCTTTTTCCAGGCTAAGTGAAGATCTTCTAAATTGGTTATCTGCTTTAAGCTGCGAGTTTGTGAGTTATACCATGGAGTCAGGCACTTCAGATTTTAAGGCTCTCTTTTTTCAGAGGAGCTACAGCATCCAGAGTTGTGCTCAATGAGGATGTAAAACTATTGACGAGATAATCTATCTCACTCACAGAGTTTAGGTAGCTCCTCTGCACTGTGTTGGTATATGGCATTGGAGAACATAACAAAGAAGGAATCATATCCTTAAACCTAGTTACAGCGCTTTCAGAAAGACTTCTACTGTAATGAAACTTATTCCCCACTGCTGGGTAGTCCATTAAAGTAAATGTAAATGTTATTAAGAAACGATCAGACAGAAGGGGGTATTCAGGGAATACTGTTAAGTCTTCAATTTCCATACCATAAGTCAGAACAAGATCTAAAGTATGGTTAAAGTGGTGAGTGGACTCATTTACATTTTGAGCGAAGCTAAATGAGTCTAATAATACGAGGTCTGTCAATAAAGTAACGGTCCTTTTTATTTTTTCAAAAACTGTATGGATTTGAATCACGTGCGATTACATCAGCCAACCTTGAACCCTCATGTGCATGCGTGAGTTTTTCCCACGCCTGTCGGTTGCGTCATTCGCCTGTGGGCAGGCTTTGAGTGAGCACTGGTCCACCCCTCTCGTCTTTTTTTTCATTGTTCAGGAATGGCTCAGAGACGCCACTTTGCTTGATCAAATTTTTTCAAAACTGTGAGGCACATCCGAGTGGACACCATTCGAGAAATTCAGCTGGTTTTCGGTGAAAATTTTAACGGCTCATGAGAGATTATGGAGTGTTACTGTCGCTTTAAGGACTCCCCACGGAGCCGCAGGGCGCGCCGCGCCCCGAGCCGCCATCGTCTGCCTGTTTCGAGCTGAAAACTTCCAAATTTAAGCCTCTGTTGATCCAGGACGTCGTGAGAGAACAGAGAAGTCTCAGAAGAGCTCGGGATCAGCAGTTTATCCGGACATTCCACTGTTAAAGGAGATTTTGTAATGAAAGACGTGCGGACGGATTTGCGCGTCGGCACCCAGCCCGCTCATCGCGCGGCGCCACAGCAAAAACACCTCCATTGGAAGCATTACAGGACAAGTTTGAACATGCCCAGCTGTTAAACAATTTCTCGGATACTCACTCGACTGAAAGCCATCGAAAACTGCTGAATCTTACGAATGGTTATCAACACGGAGGTGTTTTGCTGTGGCACCGCGCCATGAGCGGCTGGCTGCCGACGCGCAAATCTGTCCGCAACGTCTTTCCTTCCCCTCGAATGGTGTCCACTTCGATGTGCTTCACAGTTTCTGAAAAATTTTGATAAAGCAAAGCACCAGTCTCTGAGCCATTCCTGAACAATGAAAAAAAAGACGAGAGGGCTGGACCACTCCTCACTCAAAACCTGCCCACAGGCGAATGGACGCAACCGACAGGCGTGGAAAAACTCAGGTTGGCTGATGTAATCGCACGTGATTCAAATCCATATACACTCAACAAAAATATAAACGCAACACTTTTGGTTTTGCTCCCATTTGTATGAGATGAACTCAAAGATCTAAAACTTTTTCCACATACACAATATCACCACAGGTGTGCCATATCAAGATGCAGATTAGACCCCATGATTAGTGCGCTGGTGGCCTTAGACTGCCCACAATAAAAGGCCACTCTGAAAGGTGCAGTTTTATCACACAGCACAATGCCACAGATGTTGCATGATTTGAGGGAGCGTGCAGTTGGCATGCTGACAGCAGGAATGTCAAACCAGAGCTGTTGCTCATGTATTGAATGTTCATTTCTCTACCATAAGCCGTCTCCAAAGGCGTTTCAGAGAATTTGGCAGTACATCCAACCAGCCTCACAACCGCAGACCACGTGTAACCACACCAGCACCGGACCTCCACATCCAGCATGTTCACCTCCAAGATCGTCTGAGACAGGCCACTCGGACAGCTGCTGAAACAATCGGTTTGCATAACCAAAGAATTTCTGCACAAACTGTCAGAAACCGTCTCAGGGAAGCTCATCTGCATGCTCGTCGTCCTCATCGTGATTTTTGCTCTGTATGCACCACTCTGCATTTAATCATTAGTGATTGATCTCTGCATCCCTCCACAGCATGTCTTTTTCTTGGTTCTCTCCCTCAGCCCCAACCAGTCCCAGCAGAAGACTGCCCCTCCCTGAGCCTGGTTCTGCTGGAGATTCTTCCTGTTAAAGAGAGTTTTTCCTTCCCACTGTCGCCAAGTGCTTGCTCACAGGGGGTCATTTTGACCGTTGGGGTTTTTACGTAATTATTGTATGGCCTTGCCTTACAATATAAAGCGCCTTGGGGCAACTGTTTGTTGTGATTTGGCGCTATATAAATAAAATTGATGATGATGATGAATGAATTAGCAGTGCCACCTTTAACACTCACCTACACATCTCAGCTTTATTGCATTATTAATCTTTGAATGTTTACACCATCTTTTTTTTGTCTCAGAGGCATGTTCTGATTTTCTCATTGAGGTTCTTTGAGGTCCGACCTTGATCTAATTACAGGTCGGAGGTTGGGCAGAGTTGTTTTCTGTGTTTCATAATGCGGGCTTGGTGAAACCCTCCGGAAACAGAAACTGTGATTAATGGCTTTACAAATAACTTGACCTGACCTGAACTATGTTCGTCACGGTCTCTTTTCCAGTGGCCAGCGCCGGCTCAGACATGAATATGCCTTCCACATGTTCATAATTGCACTTGTCTAGTGTTCCAGAGCTATTTATACGAACATGAAAGGCACATGTTCTCCGGTGGAAGTCAGGCAGCTCTATTTTAAGTGTCGGAAAAGCGACAAATTGTGGTAAAATCTTCTTTAAGAAACACAAGTATTATTTTATGAATGTGATTATTTTGCACAAATGAGTTTGTATCATCATCACAGAGTGTAATCTGAATATATCAAGTATGACCTTGATGTGTATATGATGCCCTTATTCAGTAAAGCTTTTAAATTTTTCACACTGTACGCTACCAGCTGGAAATAGCTCCATAGTCTCAAATAGTTATTAGCTGTTAAAGTAATGCCGAGCCAAAAAGCTAATGTCACGTCAGTAAATCTCGCTCTCTATAACTTTGCCGCAGGTAAGGCATCTGTGAATGGACTGTTGCAGTTTGTGGAGGAAATGAAAATCCAGACAACTTTATCCTACCCAGTGTGCAACATTTCCAGCCAACTGCGCCTGTGGTGCTGTCGTTGTCCGTTCTGATCAAACCGTTACAACCGGGCTTCTGAGAGGACAGACGTGATCCGGGTCGTGGCGCCTTTATCTGAATTTTGTGTGTGTGCTCTCCTCAACCTTCTCCCTTTATTCCCTTCAAAAGATCTGCGTTAACCGCACCCCTTTAGATGACTGTATCCTCATGAGTCTTCATGATCATGTTTTCCACTTTCTATTTTTTGCCTAAAAACAGACTTCTTTATGTTTTTGTTCTCACAAACTCCAGGGCCATTTTTTTTCTTCTGATCGCTGCGCCAGCTGCGAGCTGCCAGGTGTTGTCAGGAAATACATCACTGCATGTTGAAAAGGGCTGAAAGGAGGCATGCATTCTTCTCAGATGGGGGAACAAAGCAAAGGGTCGTCTCGGCTTAGTATCGTGTTGTTTTGCTAATTTTTTCACATCTGGATTAGACAGACAATTAACAAAGCAAAAAAAGTCACTGAGCTTTGATGCTGAAGATCAGCTACAGCGGCACTGTCATCTGTTGCAAATCTGTTTGTAAAATTAATAATGTTTGATTCATAGAGGACATTCCTTCAGAATGCAACTGGCAAAGGGAGCTGAAGGTTCCCACGGACATGTGGAACAGATGTTGGAAATCAGTGAACGCATGGCTGCCAATGTCCAGCATTTTGACAATTTGGCTAACACAAGCTTCTTCTAACTTATCTGTACCTTGAGAACTTTGTGCAGCATAGTGGCCGAATGGTCAGCGCACTTGAAAATGTGCAGTTGCATCAAGAATGACCCCCTGCATGAATCTTATCCAAAATCAACATGGATCCAATATGGATCTGCTGTAGTGACCCTGAGTGAAGAAAGGTGAAGCTGGAAGAACTTACTTAAGTCCATCTCACACAGATGGTGCGTGTTTGGCGTTTTGAAGTGCATGTAACCACTCTCTGCCACAAACATGCCACATAGTTGCCGCCACGTACAAGGGGGGAGGTGAGTGATTTGGTCATGTTCGCAACACTCACCACTCAACTTCCTTTGTTGCCCTGGTCTCCCCTTAACATGCACACGGCACGTGCACACAAAGCACACACCATCTGTGTGACAGGCTGGACATTCCAAATCCATGAAAAAATACAAGAAAATAGAGACGAAATTGATAAAACTCTGGCCAGGAAGAAGCAGACGACACATTACGTCAAACGCCACTGAATGTTATGCACACGCAGCGGTCGCACGGCATGCATGCTCAGCGGTCACAGGATGCACACGGCGGCAGCTGCAGCACTGGCTGACCACAGCCAGTCCAAGCATCATACACACAATGCATATCTGGTTGAGCAGGTCTTTGAAAGCAGGCAAATGTCTGATTACAAGGAAGACGAAAGTCCTCAGGACGTTCTACTTGGAGGCACACAGAGCTTTTTTAACACTAAGATATAAAGCTGTTCACTGCAAGCCAAAGCAGAAATGCTTGCACTAAATTGTGGTTCACTCTGACACAATAACAAGTGAATTTTTTAGTGGTGCTGTCCTCCTGCCAACCAAGGGGAGGAAAAAGAGCATAAATATATGGTACAAATCAGAAATGTCTATTTTCCCATTTTTCTTTATTTTAGTTACATTGTTAATGTTTGTTTTCAACAAACATTGTTTCATCCGAAGCAACTTTTCATCATGTTTCTATTAATATTGTGACTTGCAAATATCAGAAAATCTGTATGCTTGTCTTTAAACGACATGTTCCACTGAAATCATAACAATTTAGATTTAGGCTGTTAGTGACCATCCGGTGATCCACCGGGATCACTTTGTGCACTTCTGTGACTGGTTTCAAAGTATACAGCATTCGGAGGAAACAGCTACGGAGATTTCCTAAAACAAAGTACTCGTGAGTACTCGGGTGTTTCTAACAGGTGACGTAGTTACTAGAAGCTGCTAATGTTAAGAACTGAGGCACAGATTAATTAAAACGTTTACACAAGTGTGATGTTGTGTTATGATGACTCGTTTTTAAGTGATAACTTCATTTTGATGCAGTCACAATAAAAACAGCAGCTGTGAGAAGGTTTTGTGCACCTGCAGCAATTAGTCATAAACGCAGCCTGTTAAAAATGTCAATAAGTGTTGTATGTAACTGTGAAAAATCTTATATATATATGTATATGTGTGTGTAATCACGGAAACATTCCACGTCCATTAAGTGGCAATAAACAGCTGACATGCGGGTTAAAACAGCATAACAGCCATTTTAACCCGCATGTCATGTTTAGTAGCGAGCAAGTGAACAAGCCAGCATTATTGTTTTTCTGTGAGTAGTGAGTTTATGGTGGTTTTTTGGAAAATGAGTGAGGAAAACGTTTGTGTTCCATGGCCTGAGGATGTGGAGCCTGGATCAAGTGGGGGGTATCTGGCAAGACTGCTGCTGTTGCAACACTTGGTGGAGAACAAGCTCAAAGAAGTTACACTGTGAACAAAAACGGTATGTAAGCAGCTCAAAAGTCTATTTTTGTGCATTTGTTTTGTGAACATAATATGAGCCATAGCTCCGTAAACGGTTTAATGTAAACTGACTTCTAATACTGCGATTTACTGCTTTTGATGAAGATAATGACAGTGTTTGGGGTTTTATTTTTTGTGCATTCCTTTTTGTGTTTGTGACTTAACCTTTACCCAGCAGCAGAGCCTGCAGTGCTGAGATTCAAAAGTATTAAGCCGTTAGTGTAATCCAATGTGGCCGTGCGGCGTGCGCCCCCCTAGTCAATGCAAAAAGTTATCAGTTATCGGTTATCTGTAGCTTCCAATAATTCTTTTATCTGTTTATCAGTTTAGCTTTATAAAAGATAACTTTTCAATTATCTGATTATCTGTTATCGAAGTTAACTTTTAGGTTATCTGTACCCACCACTGGGTTCTGGTCGCACGCGCATAATGTCCGATCACACTCAACATCTGTCAGGATCGTGGCACATTAGATAGTCATCATCACGACACTTTAAGTTCCAAATCCAACAGACTCTGAAAAAGTTAAGCATTTTGGGGTGAAGTGTGTCGTCTCCTCTGTAAATCTGAGCCACTGCTTTCAAAGAAAAGCTCCAAAGCTTCGTTATCAGACAGAACTGCATTTGTTTCCCTCTGTCTGTCTCTGTCTGGGATGTTTTTGTTTTGCTCTTAACTATGTCACATGCAGAGAAATGCAGAGAATTGCAGAGTGAGATGTTTTCCGAAATGCACCTATTTCCTCACTTCGGGAGAGGAATAAAAAAAACCCATCAGAAACCACTAATTAAGAGCGCATGTGAGCGCAGGGACACACAGTCATGAGTACTTTGATGTTGTGTTGCTTTGATGTTAAAACACGTGACATGTCCTTTAAAGTGCGTATCACCAGTAAATAAAATGAGCTGACTATTTGAAATAAATAAAGAATGATGAAAATACTGATGTACTGCGTTTTATATGCCCTGAGAAATTAAGTCATAACATGGGAAATTTAGCCTGATTTCACCTGCTGCTGATAAACACTCAAAAACATGAAGCTGTGAGGAATGTGGGCTTTGATGACATCATGTAGGGTAACGCCCCTTGATGCCCTCATATTGAAATGAATGGGAAAACTGTATTTTTTTTTAGTGTTTTTTTTTTTTTTTTTTGTGGACTTTGACAGTAATACATCAAAATGGTTAAAATGTGTGTTTTAGGAGAATGTAGTCAAATGACTAGTTATGTTTATTAGCTGGACAGATTTTCCCAAGATAACATTTTGAGGAGGAAACTGGAAAATTAATTAATTTATTTATTTATGGGGGGGGGGGGGGGGGGGGGTGCTTCTGGGACAGCTTTCTGAGTGAAGCCCTGCACAGCGTGAGATTGGTCTTTAAAACATGGATCTAACCATGGATTCTATTCTTTCCCTTTGTGGACAAAGGTGGAGCGACTTTCAGACAGGTAATAATCAGAACCTGACGTTACATCATGATTATGGATCAAAATGGCTTTCGATCTGTTGTGCATTTTTTCACACTCTGACTTATTTTACTTTTATCAGCATTATCAGAACTTGCTCAAATTAAAGAGTAAAGCAATGATTTATAATCTGGGATATAATTTTTTAAAAGATTAGTGTTAAGTGGAGTAATATATGCCCTTTAAACCAGGCTGTTGCTAGTTTATGGCGTAAATGTGTTCTGCTGTCACTTGATAACAATGCACGGGCATTACACTTGACCAAAACACTCATGGGTGCACAAATACAAGTGCAATTGCAATTTAAAGACAGCAGGCACTAGGCGTGATAACAACTACCACATCAGCTGTGCACTACCAGTGGTGCCAATGACAGTTGTTGACCTCCAAAATGTGAATCTGCTACAAATTGTGAATTATTTGCAAACCATTAATGAAAATTTACACAAACCGTGACTATCCGCAAACATTTAATAATTTTGCTGCAAACTGTGAATAAAATATCCCACAAACATGAACACAGGTGTCGCAAAACATAAGTTGCAACATGTGAATATCATTTATGATATATACTGTATTTTCTTTCGGTTTAAGTAGTTTAATCCCGGGGTACAGTGATTCAGTAGCTATAGCTGCAAAAGTAGATTTTTTTTTCTATCAAAAGTAAATTTTGTGGATGTCAGAGTCTTTGTATTTATTTCTCACAACAGAGGAAAGGTGGCCCAAAAAATTGTTTCGTTAGAAGACTCCCCCTTCCAACTGATGAGCATGTGTTATGTCTTCTCCAGACTATCAGCTATTTGATAACATGACTCATGTGTCTCACATGCACCCGGGGCACAGTGAATCAGTCTCGAAAGTGATTTACTAAGCCCCAGTATCAAGTGGATGATAACTGTTAATTGTTGAAGCTTATACATTTATTTTTCCATGAATTATTTCTATAATTTGTGTATATAAACAACTGTTTGAAATTATGACAGTTATATTTATAATAGTTTCTAAAGGACTTACGTATATCACTATATAAGACACACATTACATAGCTGGTTTGCTGGATTATAGTTTGTATATGTATCAGTATATATTAATCATTTTGAAGAAATCTTTATAATCATGTATTTTTTCATTATATTCTAAGTTTATTCACTGAGCCCCGGACACTAATTCAGGGGGGCACAGTGAATCAGTGTCTGGGGCTCAGTGAATCAAACTTTTTAAAATTAATTTTAAACACCTGTACATTACACTTGGGGAGACATAAATAACACAGCCTTCTAAACAATAACTTGCCGTATTAAATTCACAACAGAATGACCTAAACCTATGCATAATGTGTTTACGCTGCACAAAACAACATTTCTGATCCACTGTGCCACGGTTTCCCCTACGGATTTCAGTTTACAGGTAAATTACTTCAGGAAATCTTGATCGCAAACCCTTTTTCCACACAATGCTTTTTTTGGGGGGGGGGGGGTCACCCGGAGGCACTCGGGCTCTCGCTTCTGGTGTCAAGCGCTCAGCCCCACAGGGAGTGACCTGCTCCGGGGACAGTGGCAAGTGGGGAGTTTCCTGGGGTGGTACACCTGTCAACAGTAACACAGGTGTCCTAAGGCGAGCTCAGGGAGGACAGAAACCTCCCGTGGAGCAGAAGGGCAAAAGCTCACTTGATCTTGATTTTCAGAATGAATACAGACCGTGAAAGCGGGGCCTCATGACTAGGGATGGGTATTGATAAGGTTTTATTGATATCGATGCCATTATCGATTCTGCTTATCAATCCGATTCCTTATCGATTCCCTTATTGATACCTCGTGAATTTTGTACTAAAAGTAGGCTTTACAGGTTTTCTATGTATTTCCTTGAGTCTTAAAGTAAATAAATATGAAATTAGTCACTCTATCCTTGATCTCTGGACATAAATAAAATAAACAAAACTGTGTTTCGCTTTGAAGTTATCATACTGAATTCTATTGTTCTATCTTGACTCGTCAGAGAGCCGCGCAACATTTGGAGCTGTGTGAACAGAACAGAGGACGATTCTGTTTTCTTTCTCGCAACGAGACAGGAGTCCCAGTTAGTAACTTTAATCCACACAAAAGTGACTCACGACTCATATTCAGGGATGAAAGTGGTCAAAAACAAAAAAGCTGAAACCCAAAATTACCCCCCAACACCACCTGCAAATGTTTGAATTCTAGAAGCTCTGAAATGCAATCTGGGACTATTCCAGACAATAAACTGGAGTGAGTGCAGCATCCATTTAGGTGAGAATAAAAAAATACAACTTTCCTTATTCAGATTCATTCCAGTAGTATTCTGCTCTTATTAGGATGCAGCAGTTTTCTAGTTTGGCAGAAAGTTCTGGAGGAAATCACTGAAGAAATTAACAAACTGAAAATATGGTTTGACAGAAACAAACTGTCATTAAACTTAAATAAGACAGGGATGAAATGGAGGTGTGAGAGTCACTAGGTGTTCACAGGAAACACTTATTTCTGTATGTATTTATTTATTTATGTTAGTTAGTTGCTATTATATATTTTCTGTTGTGTTTCTATTCAGGTTCTTTTTGTCTCTTTCTCTAAAATTGTATATAATAATCATTAGATTATTAATATATAAGCAAAAATAAATTTAAGGAATATTACAATTTGAAAACAAATCCACCCGAACGTGATGACGGCTGCAATTGCTAAATGCTAACTTTTAACATTGAAAATGCCATAGACATGCTAACGCGTTAGCATCGCTCCCGTTTTTAAGTTATAAAATACATCTATCAACTGTTTCAGAAGACCATAACAGGTCGGTTTAACATAGAAAAGGTAAACAATACTCACAGACGTATGCTCTTTAGGGTTTTAGCGGGGGAAAATTAAGCGAAAGAAAGAAATAAACGAAGCAATCGACCGAAGCATTGCTTCAATCTGCGAACCACGTTCGATTGGTTAGGTTCAAAGCAAAGCCGCGCTGCAGAAAAGTTGATTAAGGACCCGCTGCAGGGTCTGTAATCAATGTAGAGAAATGATCATTTTCCTGACAAACACCCGCCAAAACAACGGCCACTCTGAAGGACCGATAACAGAATCGTTAAGCACAAAGCTTATTGATGTCGGTGGATCGAATCATTTCTTAACGATACCCGAAAGGAACCGGTTCTCGATACCCATCCCTACTCATGACGCTTTTGACTTTTTGGGTTTTAAGCAGGAGGTGTCAGAAAAGTTTTCCACAGGGATAACTGGCTTGTGGCAGCCAAGTATTCATAGCGACGTCACTCTTTGAGCCTTCTTTGTCAACTCTTCCTATCATCATGAAGCAGAATTCACCAAGCGTTGGGCTGTTCAGCCACTAACAGGGAACGTGAAAGAGTCTAATGCGTGCGCGAGTTGCAGGGTGGAGCGAATCCATGTGGTGTAATGAAACTGAGAGGCGCGTAGTCATAATCTGACAGATAGTATTGTCGCACCATTGGCACCTCAGCCAAGCACATAGACCATATCATGACGAAATTCACGTTTTACGAAACCTGTGTTGTTTCGGGAGATATTTTTTCAGTATTGACATTTTGCAGATAATGCACCATTTGCAGCTGATTCACGTTTTGTAGGTTAACACATTTCTGCTGTGCTCTGCTTTGCACCAGGTTAAAGATATGGCTCCATTCCATGAGTGAAAATTTAAGATGTAATAAATACTAATTAGTATGGTGGCCAACAGGGGCCACAACTCTTCCAAATCAAGACAACACCAGCAATAGCAAAAATACATCTACATCAATTCTAGAACCGGTAGTTGCATCAAAAAACATCTTGCAAATTGAAGAATAAAGAAGAAAAAGATAAACAAATCTATCCTGCAGCACATAAAACAATTTAATTTGACAACATATCTGCTGCAAATTCACACAGCGTACCTTTAAATCATAAACACAGAAAACCTTTGCAACTTCACAGCATTTCAGAAGGTGTAACAACACAATAGGAGTACTAAAAGCACAAACAGTGGTGTCTTTCAGGAGGTCAGTGCATCATGACACTGCCTCTTTCCTTGATCGGCTAAACTGAGTACATTTATTTACTTAGGGCCCGGTCCCACTGGCGTTTAGGAGGATTTGCATATGAAGTGCGCACAAAATTGGTTCATATTTGCTTAACATCCACAATATGTGTGAAACATGCTTGTATGAGTCGGCCGACATCCGCACACGTCCGTAATTATCTGCAGAGGCACGTTTTTCCATTGCCAGGATTTTTGAGCTGCACAAAATTTTGGCTGCGGATAACATCCGCCTTACATACTCCATACATATACAATACATACACAAACATACTCAATCTATGCGCTGTATATTCGCCGTCATCTGCTGATATCCGCAACTGACAGGGATTTGCGGCTTGGCAGCGGACTGGGACAGTGTGTAAAACGGATATTTTGCGTGCCCATCATGTCCACATCACAAACTAAAATAAGCTGTAGCAACTGCATACAGATTGGCCACAAATAAAGCATTTTTATTATGTCTGCTTTGCATCTGATGCTCTGTGTTCACAGCTGGACGCTGTTCTTTGTTCTACCGGCTGCCACACACTCTGTGCTGGATGCTGTGTATATAAAATAATTATTTTGTGGTGGATTAATCATTTTATTGTGCAAATTGGCTGTTGAAAATTGCTCTAATCACCTTCTGAATCACAGAGGAAGCTGCAGCTGGGCCGAACAGCTGACAAGCTGCAGAAAGCATTTTGAGCCGTCTAAAAAGGTAATTATTTAACTTGTTTACATTGTCAAGGCTTGATAAAATAGTTGCGTGTTTTTTCCTTCTTGTCTGCAGCTGTTACAGTATTTATTCCTGTTTATAACAGATTTAACTTCTTGTTATAATCGTTCAGACAAGCTGCGCTCTGATGCCATCCGCTGACGTCACCACTCACCCTGTTCACTGCTTCTTTACTCCAGTCAACTTGTCCAAGTCCAGCTATTGCTCCAAAGGCTGTATTATTGGTGTGAATAGTGATGCCGAAAGGAGCGAGTGCACTTCTTTTATGACCGCAATGCAGATGCCGTGCACGCACAACACGTGCGCAATGCATTCATAATACACCCGTAATACTGTCATGAAAATCGCAATGCGTCGGATCCGTTTCCTCACTACATGCGTTATACAACCATGATTGTTCATCATATAATCGCTATATATTATTAATGTATCCGTAATTCATACTGGGACATTTGCCATTTTTGGCCCATTTTTGTTGCGGACGACAACGAACGCCCGTACTTTGTATACTCAATTAATGCGCAATTAATCCTCTCCCCAGTGGGACCAGGCCCACTGGCATTTAGGATGATTTGCGTATGAATTGCGCACAGAATTGGTTCATATTCGCTAAATGTATATCCATGAAACATGCTTGTATGAGTCGGCCAACAACCGCACACGTCTGCAATTATCCGCAGAGGCACGTTTTTCCGTTGTCAGGATTTTTGAGCTGGGCAAAATTTTGGCTGCGGATGACATCCGCCTTACATACTCAATACATACACAATACATACTCAATCTATGCGCTGTATATCCGCTGTTATCCACTGATATCCGCAACTGACGGGGTATTGCAGCTTGGCAGTGGACTGGGACGGTCTGTAAAATGGATATATACCATGCCTATCACGTCCACATCATGAACTACAACAAGATGTAGTGAATGCATACAGAGTGGCCACGAATAAAAGCCAATGTATACATCAGCTTTGCATCTGATTTGCAGGACAGTTTGCGAATGCACAACAACAACCACTCCAGTAAAACCCTAAAGTACCTGGCAGACATCACATACCTGCAGTCAGTGCCAGTCCACCTGTGGAAAATGTACAGATGTAGTTATGGATCCCAAAAACGCCATCCAACAACATAAATGCGCACTGACAGGAGCATGTTTTTCTTCACGCAGCAGCACGACCTGTGTCCTGATGATCCCACCCACTGTGTTACCAGCTGGATGCCGTTCTTTGTTCTACTGGCTGCCACGCGCTCTGCGCTGGACACTGTGTATATAAAATAATTATTTTGTGGCGGATTAATCATGTTTTTTGCAAGTTCGCTGTTGAAAATGGCTCTAATCATTTCCTGAATCACAAAGGGTCATCGTGCGTGCCTAACAAGCTGCAGGAAGCATTTTGAGCCGTCTAAAAAGGTAATTATTTGACTTGTTTACATTGTCAAGGCTTGATAAAACAGTTGCGTGTTTATTCCTTCTTGTCTGCAGCTGTTACAGTATTTATTCCTATGTTTATAACAGATTTTTAACTTCTTGTTATAATCGTTCAGATGAGCTGCGCTCTGATGCAATCCACTGACGTCACCACTCGCCCTGTTGACAATGCATTGCGCACGTGTTGCGCAATGCATTGTCAATATATCTGCAATACTTCCGTGATAATCGCAATGCATCCGATCCGTTTGCTCAATACATGCATTTGTCATATATTCGCTGTACATTATTAATATATCCGTAATTCATACTGAGACGTCTGTCATTTTTGGCCACTTTTGTTGCAGACGACAACGAACGCCCAACATTTGTATACTCAATTCATACGCAATTAATCCCCTCCCCAGTGGGTCTGGGCCTTTACTTTATTCATAATTTTACTTTTATGCCAGCTATATTTGCATGTTTTATTAATTTATTTGCAATGCATTGAACTGCAGACATTAGTCAAAGTCATCCAGGCAGACCCTTCTGTTGTGCATGCCTCTGCTGTGTTGTGGAGATCAGCAGAGCATTTCTATGTTTGCATGCGCTCTCTGTATTTGCAGCAGACACATTATCAAATTGAATTATTTCACATGCTGTAGATCATGTTTGTAGTTTCTGTTTGCAAGCGTTCTTCAATTTGCATGACATTTTTTATGCAGCTACCTGTTGCTGACTTAATGCATGTGCTTTTTTGTATTTGTATTTTTTCCACATTTGCTAGTGTGATCCCCATCAGCCACCATACTTGAGAAAATAATGATTGCATGCAGCTCAACACCGGAGACTGCCATTTGCATTTACACTGATGCAACATTGTGCAGCATCAGTGGGGTGCCTATTCAGCCTCTTTGGCTGATTGCATGACATTCTGAAGAAAAAAAAAGCTTTTTTTTGTGACTCTTTACAGCCAGCAGCGCAGGAATGGACATACGCCAAAAGAGTGTAGCAGGAGCCGTTTTCAGCCAACATTTTGTTAGCAGCAGGGAAGTTTCTAAATTCACAGATCATAGAATTGTGAGAGTTGGATGATGTTGAATCCGAAACTCTAACCATATTTAACAGCTGAAGGCACATAAAAAAGCAACAAGATGACCAGTTCAACATCTCAGTGTCTTCAAAAAGGCATCTGCAAACCAAAAACATGATAAATGCGAACACAAAGTTAAAGCTCAAAGATCACTGACAAGTTATACGACAGCGCTAAAGAATAAAATCGAAAACATCAAGAAAGCGGCGCTCTGGCATCTCAGATGTCAGACATAACTGTGCAGCGTGCACTGAAACACTGATAGTGTGTCAGCTGTGTGAATTTTGCAGAGTAACTGCACCACTGGGCCGGGCGGCGTTGTTTAAGTGGTGCTGACAGTTTCACTGTCAAAAGTGTGTGATTCTGACAGCCATTTCCTCAAGCTACGTCTAGGCCAATCGTTTTTAAGCAACATTAATCACTTGTATTCATCATTCTGCTGCTTCAAACACTGAGCGAACGCTTCGCTTTAATTTTTCCAGACACCCGATCAACACAGAAGTTTTGATTTCTTTGTGGCTCAGATTCAGTTTGAGTGAGCAGAAACATCACACGATGAGCATCACGTGTAACTCGTGTGCCTTACCGGTGGCATTAGGGGGGCATCTGTTGAAGGCAAGTTCTCCTGAAGGTGTCCGTCTCCACACCATGGACACTGCATAGTCCTCAGGACAGATCTCATATGGAGCTAAAGGGGTTCAAGAGTTACAGAGTCAGTTCAAATGCATTTTTCACTGTTTCCAACATGATGCAATGTTTTCTTCCTGTTGCACCTAAAAAAGGCAAACCTCGAAGATCAAAGCTGTTTGAGAATGTGATGACTCTGCTTCAGCATTAAAATACAACATGCCTACTTTTGTAGACATGGAATTTACAAAAATAAGATAAAAAAAAGTTTTAAAGACTACATACCAAGAATTCTGAAGGTTTGCTAATCTATTCATCACAATATTGCACATTAGCAGTTACCCGACATGAGTAATTGTATGAAAAATCATATTCTTAATTCATATCTCTTTGCCCGCCTTTCTCAGTGGCCCACAAAATCAAAATCAAATCAATTTCATTTATATAGCGCCAAATCACAACAAACAGTTGCCCCAAGGCGCTTCATATTGTAAGGCAAAGCCATACAATAATTACGGAAAAACCCCAACTGTCAAAACGACCCCCTGTGAGCAAGCACTTGGCGACAGTGGGAAGGAAAAACTCCCTTTTAACAGGAAGAAACCTCCAGCAGAACCAGGCTCAGGGAGGGGCAGTCTTCTGCTGGGACTGGTTGGGGCTGAGGCAGAGAACCAGGAAAAAGACATGCTGTGGAGGGGAGCAGAGATCAGTCACTAATGATTAAATGCAGAGTGGTGCATACAGAGCAAAAAGAGAAAGAAACACTCAGTGCATCATGGGAACCCCCCAGCAGTCTAAGTCTATGTCAGCATAACTAAGGGATGGTTCAAGGTCACCTGATCCAGCCCTAACTATAAGCTTTAGCAAAAAGGAAAGTTTTAAGCCTAATCTTAAAAGTAGAGAGGGTGTCTGTCTCCCTGATCCGAATTGGGAGCTGGTTCCACAGGAGAGGAGCCTGAAAGCTGAAGGCTCTGCCTCCCATTCTACTCTTAAAAACCCTAGGAACTACAAGTAAGCCTGCAGTCTGAGAGCGAAGCGCTCTATTGGGGTGATATGGTACTAAGAGGTCCCTAAGATAAGATGGGACCTGATTATTCAAAACCTTATAAGTAAGAAGAAGAATTTTAAATTCTATTCTAGAATTAACAGGAAGCCAATGAAGAGAGGCCAATATGGGTGAGATATGCTCTGTCCTTCTAGTCCCTGTCAGTACTCTAGCTGCAGCATTTTGAATTAACTGAAGGCTTTTCAGGGAACTTTTAGGACAACCTGATAATAATGAATTACAATAGTCCAGCCTAGAGGAAATAAATGCATTAATTAGTTTTTCAGCATCACTCTGAGGACAAGACCTTTCTAATTTTAGAGATATTGCGCAAATGCAAAAAGCAGTCCTACATATTTGTTTAATATGGCCATTGAATGACATATCTGGATCAAAAGACTCCAAGATTCTCACAGTATGCTAAGGTCAGGGTAATGCCATCCAGGTAAGGATCTGGTTAGACACCATGTTTCTAAGATTGTGGGGCAAGTACAATAACTTCAGTTTTATCTGAGTTTAAAAGCGGAAATTAGAGGTCATCCATGTCTTTATGTCTGTAAGACAATCCTGCAGTTTAGCTAATTGGTGTGTCCTCTGGCTTCATGGATAGATAAAGCTGAGTATCATCTGCGTAACAATGAAAATTTAAGCAATGCTGTCTAATAATTCTGCCTAAGGGAAGCATGTATAAAGTGAATAAAATTGGTCCTAGCACGAACTTGTGGACTCCATAGTTAACTAGTCTGTGAAGAAAGATTCCCCATTACATGAACAAATTGTAATCTATTAGATAAAAATGATTCAAACCACCGCAGCGCAGTGCCTTTAATACCTATGGCCATGCTCTAATCTCTGTAATAAAATTTTATGGTCAACAGTATCAAAAGCAGCACTGAGGTCTAACAGAACAAGCACAGAGATGAGTCCACTGTCTGAAGGCCATAAGAGATCATTGTAACCTTCACTAATGCTGTTTCTGTACTATGATGAATTCTAAACCCTGACTGAAACTCTTCAAATAGACCATTCCTCTCTAGATGATCAGTTAGCTGTTTTAAACTACCCTTTCAAGAATTTTGAGAGAAAAGGAAGGTTGGAGATGGCCTATAATTAGCTAAGATAGCTGGGTCAAGTGATGGCTTTTAAGTAATGGTTTAATTACTGCCACATTAAAGCCTGTGGTACATACCAACTAATAAGACAGATTGATCATATTTACGATTGAAGCATTAATTAATGGTAGGGCTTCCGTGAGCAGCCTGGTAGGACTGGGTCTAATAGACATGGTTGATGGTTGGAGGAAGTAACTAATGAAATAACTCAGACAGAACAATCGGAGAGAAAGAGTCTAGCCAAATACCAGCATTACTGAAAGCAGCCAAAGATAACGATATGTCTTTGGGATGGTTATGAGTAATTTTTTCTCTAATAGTTAAAATTTTATTAGCAAAGAAAGTCATGAAGTCATTACTAGTTAAAGTTAAAGGAATACTTGGCTCAATAGAGCTCTGACTCTTTGTCAGCCTGGCCGCAGTCCATTGGTGGTCCATGATTGACCCCTAGTGGTCTATGAGTATATTGATAAAATATCAATATACTAGATTAGATTAGATAGAACTTTATTGATTCCTTGGGAGGACTTTCTGAGGGAAACTGAGGTTCCAGCAGCATTTTAAAGCAGCACACAGAGCATCAAAAGTGAAAGGAAAACAAACAAACAAAAAAACACACAACAATTTGCAAATATAAATATAAATACACAAATATAAATACCAGACATACTGATTGCTACTGGTTTACTGGCTGCTACTGTTCCTCTCCTTCCCGTCCTCTGTCTTCCTGTTACTCCTCCTCCCCCTGAGTAAGGAGTTGTACAGTCTGATGGTCTGAGGGACAAAGGAGTTTTTCAGTTTGTAGTTCCTGCACTTGGGAAGGAGCAGTCTGTGGCTGAAGAGGCTCCTCTGGTTGCTGATGATGACTGGCATCGTCCATAATGTCCAGCAGTTTGTCCAGTGTTCTCTTCTGTCACCGTCACCAGAGAGTCCAGCTTCATTCCAACCACATATGTTTCTAAAACTGTTTAAAAAATGTCTCCAAAGTCTCATAAATAGGAGCATATATGCATTGTTTCATTATTAGCTCAACTCGTGTGTAAATTCCAACATTTGAATTTGAATGGCCTGTTTGTGATGCTGGTATAACTGACTGTTTTTTGACCATTTAGGTTTGAATTTGAGATATATTGTTGAAGTGGTTAGCAGACTTATTGTTTTTGGATATTTGGGAAGTTTGGCGAGCCACAAGATTTTTTATATTGGTTAAGTGGTCTGAAAAACAAAAAAACGCTGCTTTACACGTTCTAGTTACATGATCTAGTATTTCGTTAGACTGTGATGCAGAGCAGCAGAAAGTGAAAGTAAGTCAGTGAGAGTTAGTGAGATGCCAGTATGAGCCTATATAAAAACTTTTGCTTCATCTTCAGCCATCCCGCAGTCTGAATAAATAACGGGAGAAACACAATAAATAACCGCGTCCATGCAGCAGGAGTTGTCACTGATGGTTTTATGATGGTTTTAGGAGTATGACTATTGTGAATCATATATGCTACAGCCTTTGCAGTTATGTGATCTCAACCCAATCGATGTATTGCCTGCAGGAAGTTTTGGGCCAACATGACCGTGCTCTTCACCAACATCATCAAAACACCAAATGATGGATTAACCTTTGGAAGAATGCTCTTCCAACCCTCCAGAGTTCCAGAGGCTTGTAAAATCAATGCCAAGCCAAGGCCTTCATAACACACTTTGTCTGTTTTTGCTTCACTTTGTTGAACTGGCATATTACATAACTCTGTGTTTTCACTTTGCAGATTTCATTGCATCTGAATTCTGATGAATGCCAAAAATGTAATGGTTTCTTTTGCACCATGAAGTTGAAGATTTGCCAAAAGATTTTGGGAACTTGACTGGAACGTTGAAAAATTTCACATCACATCACATCACAGCAAACACAGTAATGATCTTTACATTTATTTGGACTTTTATTTGATTACAGAGAGCATGAACCCAAAATAATTCATGGCTTGTGTGCTCCTTTCATTTGTTAATGGACGTACATTCCATCACTTAGTCACTCCAGTCTTAGTTTAGTTCTGTTTATTACATTTTTGTATTATGCTTTAGTCACAGGTTTTTGTTATTATTTACCTTCAGTAATCTTGTTTTATTTATTGCAGTATTTTGTAGTCACCAGATGTGTTTATTCTCTGTTCTATCTTGCTTTGTCACTTTGTTTCTTTATTACTTTTCATATTTTAGCCATTGTTCTGTTCCATTCTAGTTTTGTTCATCCGGTTTGTGTTTTTGAATCTTTAGTTTAATCACTTGTTTATTTTGCTTCATTTCATTTGTTATTTCAGTATGCTATAATGCTGGGTTTTGTTTTCAGTTCTCATGTAATGCTGCATTAGTTCCATAGTTGCATTATATTCTGTCTTCGGGTTTTGACTCATGTGTTCCCACTCCACATCAGTGCACTGCATTGTCTCTTTGTCTCTCACTTTGTTCTGTCTGCTCTGTGTTTCAGCCACTCCCGCTCTTGCACCTGCTCACGTGTCTTTGTCTTTCTTCACTCCACTCTGTGTTTCCCTTCCTTCACTATCTTGCATAGTGCTTTGTCTTCCCCGGTCATGCCCCTTCCAGAGCACTCTGCACACCTGCTCCTCATTACATGCCCTATTAGTCAGCCACTATTTAAACCTCACAGTCTCGCAGTCCCCTGCCTAATTGTTGAATGTATTTCACTTTCCAGCCCTCACGTCCTGTCTTGTTTTGCCTTTTGATCAGCCTGCCGGTATTTGACCTTGTTTTGTCCTCGACCACGTCTTTGTCTCTGCCTCTGATTGCCACCACGCCATGCATTTTGACCTCAGCCTGTTTGTTTGTCCAAGCCTCAGCCTTACGCCTGTCTGTGCCTTTGCCTTCACTGCTGGACCACCTGTGTACCAAATCCCTGCCTGTTTCTACAATTAAACCTAATTCTAACTGCACCTGCTGTGAGAGTTTGCATTTTGTCCACCCGGTTTGTGCCACACCCTGATAGTTGACCAGTGTTACTAAGAAATACAAACAGTATAGTGCTGTATGGTAAATCTGAATCAATGAGGCAGTTCTCAAAAATTGAGTGACCATGGTTGAAGCCACCAAGACACCCAGACAATGCTTAAATTATAACAGACATCTGTTGATGTGAGTGGAGAAACCAGGAATAGCCTGCTTATGGCACACAGTGTGAAAGCTGCTTGGGGAAATCAGTGAAGCGGCTCAGAGTTGTAGTTGCGTTGTTTGAAGTGCCAAACACTGCCAGGTGGAGAAGAAGCTTAAAAAATGAACCTGTTTCTGTGCCGGTCATTTAAAAAGAAAGTTGCAGCTGCTGGCCACGCCCCTATCTTTGGACGGGCATGGCTTGATTCTTTCCCACAACCAGTGTGTGTAGGTGCTGGCACACAGCACCAATGGGCTAGTGTCCATATGTCATAGGACAAAACAGGTGTTCCGACAAGGCCTTGTGTGGCGCGACATATGTCAATTAATTCTAAAATGAATAATTTCAGGCCTAAATTATGTTTATTGAGCACCTGCAGGTTCTACAAGCACACACAGAACTGCGTATAATCTCCTGGAGTGGTTATTATCACATTAAAACCTCTTACTTCACAGTGCACAAAGAAAATGGTCTTCCACTTTTCCAACTGAAGTCTCACCTGGACATCGCTGGTCGCTGCACTTTCGCACTTCTTCTCCCGTGCCCTCACACTGTTGCCCAGTGACCGCCACACCCTGACAAACCCGGGCTCGCCTCTGCCATCCTCCGTCACATGACTTGGAGCAGCCGCTCCACGGACCCCAAGGATTCCACTGGCCGTTTGCTAAAACACAAAGACAACCAAACTGATACATTTATCTTTCTCCATTCACTGTGATATCATTTTTTTTTTTAAATATCATGATACCATTTGTGACTTGCTATGTTGCGAATGCTTCAAAACTGATAAACTGAATATATTTGTTAATGAAGAGATGTATGTTTGATGGCTGAAGAAGCGGGTCTGTTGGCGGTTATTGGTAATATTAAAGCAAATTTATGCTGAAGTTTCAAAAATGTGGAGCATGTTTTACGTCCTTGTAATGAACATGGTTAAACTGAGCATAAGAAAAAAAAACAAACAGATGCTCCCCTTCAGCAAAGTAGTAAATCACACGCCCTTGTCTGAAAGGAAAGGTACAACACGGTGAACAGGAAACACTTTCTGCTCTCATTTTAACCTACATTTATCCCTCCTTCATACAGGCGGGGCGATTCCATGTCCCGTGACTAACCTCCATCAGCAGCAGTGATACCAAAAATAAAAAAAAAAAAGAAAGAAAGAAAGAAAAGAAAAAAAAACTGAGCTGTTGGCTAAATGTATGTGTAGTACATTGATCAAATCCTGGGGTAGATGCATTCTTGTGTGCTACAAAGATTTCATTGTGAGTAGCATTTCCCCAAAATATTTTTTTCCACTTTAAAAACACAAATAGTGGTTCAAAAAAAAAACTCTGAATAGGCCTATTGTGCAAAAAAAAGTTCATCATTTCACCTGGTGCAAAGCACTGGCACAAGTGTCTGCATGTTTCCGACGCAGTTGTCATTGTTGGGCCTATGCCTGATACCTCTAACCAACAATACTATCTGTGGTCGACAAAATAAGGTGAAGTCTAGGGGTGGGTGGCATGTCCTAAAATTTCTATCAAGGCCTTTATTGCTTTTTGGACAGTCACAATGTTAGGTGACAGTATTATTTTTTTCCAGGTTTTGGCACCGGTAGCATGTCCTGTCCCTTTATGCAAATAAAGAAAATATTTTGTGAATATATTAAATACATAGATTTTATCATTGTGAATTGGGAGGGTATTATGCATTCTCCAAACTGAGTGTGTATATGGGGGTGACGGGGTGGAGGATTTAAATATATGAAGTAAAATTCAACAATTGTGTATTTCTGTTCCATATATCACAGAGATCTCTAATTATGTATATGCAAAGCAGAGCATTGTAAGATTTTTATAAATGTTTAATATTAAACCTAAACACTTTAAAAGGAAAAAAGTGAAATAAAAATTGGTTTAGCACAATATGACTTCCTCAATAACTATATTATTTGGGCAAAAGTTTAACCTGAACTATTTTCATTTTAAAATCTGTTCCTTGAAAATTAAAATCTGGATGAAAATCTTCATGAATCAAAGGTCTGTACAATTTTACCTTTAACAAATCTATGGCTGTCTATACAGTTTTGCATACAGTGCAAAATTCCTGTGGTTCACGCAACAGAATCCCAGTTTAATAATATTTTATTATGTCTTGATGTGCAGAAATATCATCTACCACCAGAAAGCTTTTACACCATGTACCAGCAAAAACTTGGTCTAAAATCTAGTATTATACAAAGAGTGTAACAGTCAGACACCTTGCATAAGCGGCTTCACAACGCATGTACACTCGGCTTAGCTTTGCGCATCATTGCCAGTCACCAACAATAGTGTAATATTAAAATGATGATGTATTATGGTAACTGTAAGTAAAGCAAAATAAACTGTGGGAGGGAGAAAAAAAAAATCATGCATTATGAGGGAACTGTCTTTCCTTCCTTCCCTTCTTCATCCCAACCCCCTGTTCTCTCACATTCTCAGAGAATACAATAATACACAGATTAAGTTATTTGAAAGAACCATTAGAGGAAAATAGGAGCACAGACTTATAGCAAAAACAAAAAAAGGACAAACAAGCAAACCTCACTGCAGGTTTCACCTCAGGGAGCTTTGTTGGCCGGTGTCTGCGCTCTGCCATGTTGGCACAAATCTGTAAACAGCCGAAAATCCTTTCACTTGCATATGCTTACTCAATACCACAGTGCTGTGTGCCAGGTACAATTCAGTGTCAAGGGATGGACAGGTGCCACTCTTATTGGTTGATATCATTTTTGGACTACAAAACACCCATGAATAAAAAACACAACCCTTTGCGTTGGTATTTCCCACTGCTTGAAAAGCCAAGTGTGCTCGGGCACACTCTAAATGGGCTTGCACTGTCTGTGCAACTCGTTTATGTTTCCGCATTCGAAGTACGGTCATTTGTCGCTTTAAAGACATGTCTGATGGGTTTCAAGTGCAGCCTTTCAAACAAGAGAAACCAAAGAGAAACCATGATTGTCTCCAAATGCATTTTGTGTGGTGGTGCAACTGTGGTGCGTCAGTTCAAAGGTTGGCTGACTTATGCAACATTCCGGTCAGATTTTCAAACAACTTCTGCCATGCTCTTTTACATCGCAGCAGTGAAAATTGCATCAGGAGATTACGAGAGTGCTCAAGCCCTTCACATGATCAGACAATTCAAATCCTGATGGAGACTGCTAAAGCTGACATCTGTGAGCCTCTAATGCATATGTGATGTTGACAGACAATTTGAACAGCAAACCCTGAATTATGTGAAAAGCATAGAGTACAACTAACTGGATTTTAAAAAAACAATTGAGAGAGTGCAGTCTTAAATTTTTTCCCCATCATTCTGGATTCTTGCTACTTTTTTCATCACAAACAGTGTGGAAAGACAGCTCCCACAAATCAGGTTCCATACGTAATCTGATGGTAATGATGTTAGTAGTCATGGCGATTGTAATAATGATGGTGGCAAAATGGGTAGGATGTATTTCTGTCTCTTCCCAACCCCCACTCCGAAATGTTTAATGACCATTTTGAATTTAGACATCAAAGCCGGTGTAGAATTAAGAGGCTCAGGATTTTACCTGTGCAGTCAGGATTATGGCATTCTCTGCTTTCTGCCCAGTGACCGCGACACTCAGATCCCCCATGGGCGGCCGCTGAGCACTGCCTGGTCCTCTGCTGAGTGCCATTGGCACAGGTCACCGAGCAATCGCTCCAAGAGCTCCACTCCTGCCACTGTCCATCCACTGAAGCACCAACCACAGCCCAACGAGCAAGTCCCGAGTGAATGGAAAAGAGGGCAGACACAAATGGGGGGGGTGTACTTGGATCAGTATTCTGTCTCAGAATTAAAGCCAATAAGAGACATTAATCAGAAAGAACACGCACACTTGAGGATTTGAGAAAACCCATTTTTGCAGCTGTGCTTCACAGAAAGCAATAGGAAAATAGATGGCACAAAATGCATTGCATCTTCAAATTGACATGAAGTCGCAAACTGCAGCGTCGTGAAAATATTGTCATGCTGCATCCCCCCGCAGTACTGACTTTTAACAAGGTTTCCAGCAGTGCATTACTGTGTGAGCTGTATTACTTTAAATGTAGCCCAAAGTCACTGTTCATCTATCTCATTTTCGCTCACCTTTGCCGCATTGATTAATAGTTATAAAGCTGTAAGCATTGAGAACCACTGTGATACTAAATCTGTTCAAATGACTTCCTGATCCCCGTTTAATTTTCACTGCAGTACCTTCAGGGACAAACATGAATATTGTTAGCTTTTAGGAGTCATATTATACATTTTATCAGCAAGCTAATATAGGTCATCATAGGCCTGATTTAGCAAGATCTCTAGATAACGCGTGCTAGATTGTGTGGGCAAACCTTAAGGGCCCCTTCACACATAACACGATTGAACATGACTATTGCACGTAGTAGGAATTGCATGCCAGTTGTGAAAAATCGGAGCCGCCTCCAATGCCTCATACACCTGTCGCTACATCTATTCACGCACACAAGCAGCAGAAAGATAGAGAGTGCCCTGTGACAGCCCATTCGATCCCTCTCGTGGCAGGTGTCGGCGAAATTAAAGGTGACACACATGAACATCTAATACTGCTCGCAGAGCACTTAGAAAATGTGTGGCCATTCACACTGTCAGCATGAAAATAGTGAGCAGGCCATCACTTTCGAGCTGGCTGTGAAATTTGTCTAAGTGCCCCCATCAGTGTGGCGTTGCCAAGTACACATGTGGCGTGCCAGAGTGTTGGATCCCCCCACAACACGTGTGCGTGTGTTTCGCGCTCCCCCCGGACATGTGTGCAAGCCTGGTCCAGCACATGTGTCCTGTGAGCGGCGTGCCGCAGGGAACAAGCCAA
Source organism: Thalassophryne amazonica (assembly GCF_902500255.1). Classification (NCBI taxonomy): domain Eukaryota; kingdom Metazoa; phylum Chordata; class Actinopteri; order Batrachoidiformes; family Batrachoididae; genus Thalassophryne; species Thalassophryne amazonica. Next base: position 56,855,234 of record NC_047115.1, on the reverse strand, counting down.
CAGTATGACAAATATGCCACTTTCAGTCACGTATCAGCAAAAAAATGCCATAACAAACGTGTTTGGTCAGTTATTATGGCACTTTTTTGACGTAATTAAAGATGATGAAAAACCTCCTCTTCTATACATCGTCTTTAAGGCTTTTTACTCTCCCATTATAAGACAGCAATTATAGTGCAATGTTAAAGTTTCTGTCTGTTAATCAGAGCTTTTGTAAATTGCAGGTTCGAATCCCGCGAGTGGCATTAATTTTTTATTTAACCAGGGTTATTTAACCACAGGGTTCTGTATTGGGTCCCATTTAGTTTATTTTTTATATGAACCAATTATACACCGATATCTACTCTATCACTGTCCGGTGATTGCAGTAATTATTTATATACCTGGCTGGATGGTTGGACATAATAAGACATAATGACAGCGCACTGCGTCATTCATGTCATTTCATGACTGTACGTCTATGTCCATGGGTCATCTATAGAGGAACACACGGTTCATACTTGTATTGTTCCTTCGATAAGAGGGATTCAATAAACTGCGGTGTTTTTTATGGTGTGTGGTTTTTGTTTTTTCCTCCACAGCAGCGGTGCGATGTGGTTTCACACGTTCCAGCTGCTCCCACTGTGTTCGTGCACACTTGTGCGCATCCACAAACTGTCGCCGGTGTATCATGCACACATGTCCAAACGTGCATCCCTCCCAACAGCAGGTGGAATGTTTCGTGGTTCCCCATTTCGTTGTTGGCTTGCGGATTGTCCTCTGGTTTCTGCGTCTTTTGCGTTATGTGTGAAGTGGCCCTAAGTTTTACTTGTTGGGGTGGAGATAAATTCAGTGAAATCAGCCACTTAAGTTACTGGATACAGGTGCAAGACACCTCTTTATACCGATCTAATTTACATGGATGACCACTCAGTACTCGAACAGCAGTATATTTTATTGATTTATTGTTGATGAGCAGAGTAGTGCACAGAGCAGAATGCGCGCACATCATCCCACATAGACAGCCATGTTGTGTGCCAGCAGAACGCACAGCTCTATGCGCTCTGTGCGTACAGTTGTTTGTGTGTGTTTCCTTGACAGAAATGACATCAGGGCACATGAATGCAGACTGTATCATCCCACACAGACCTTAAAATGTGTATGTGTGCTTATTTGTGGGACCCAGTATGACAGTTCAATGAGTGTAATTATCATATGTTGCAAAAATGTACTCTGGTTCACCTGTTTGGCATGGAGACATTTATTGTTAAAGACATGACATATTTAAATATGCCCAACATTTACAATGAATTATTTTTCTTTGTTCTGTGTACAAGGAGGCAGCAGTCTTTGTACTGGTGGTACAACATTTTGTTAAGTGCAATAAATTAATGATCAAGCTGCCCGTATCTCAAAGTCACAAACTACAGACGTGATCGCCACCTGCAAAATTTCTTCATGACCTTGATAAATCATGTTGCATGTGCAAACCTCACCTATTTGCTTGTTTCCACTCAGAATTTTATGCACTCATGTGGACAAACCTCAAATTGACAATATGTGCTACTTTACACATTTGTCAGATGCAATCTTCTTCGCATACTGTTGTTAAATCAGCAGTGGTGGGCACAACTAACCCAAAAAATTAGCGTTGATAACAGATAATCAGCTAACTAAAAAGTTATCTTTTATAAAGCTAAACCGTTAAACCACCCAAAAATTTATTGGAAGCTACAGATAACCAATAACTTCCAGTACTGTCTCCGGTACACTTGCAACTACTAACAAGCTGATTTTGAGTTTTAACACCACAATCGCTTCTGGTAGCATCAAAGGCAACTACAGACCCAAACCCAGTGCCCGGGAGCCTAAAGGCGACTTCTGCTCCTAACTGGCAATTAGGATGGGTTAAATGCAGTAATCACATTTCATTGTGCAGGGAACATGTTCCTTTGTGCATATGACAATAAAATTATTTTGAATCCTTTTGAATCCTTTGAAACAATGAGTCAGCACTTCTGTCTTTGAGCGCCCTGCCCTCTGCTGGAAGCTCCTGTTTACTACATGGCTTCCAGCACAGAAGCAAGCTGAGGGGAGCCACGAAGCTCAACTTTCTACTCAATAACAGTGTTGCCGTGAGGCCAAGGTCTTGGAAAATAAAGCAGTCCTGACTTATGGTTTGGTTTATAAATACAATTAATACTGATAGAATAACTCCATTAATGTCAGTTCTGTCATTTGTACAAAGTTAAAATATAACATATATCTTTCAATGTTGAATAATGCACTAATTCTGAAGTTTTGTAATAAACACAGACAGATGCCAAAGGTTTAAGGTAAAATGTGCCTCTGCTAACACTGAGTGGTTTCTCATTCATTCTATGTAAAAACCAACACGTTCATGTGATGTGTGTCATGTGTTGGTGTTTAGAGATAAATGTGCTTTTGTAAAATATGCCATTTTTTTTATAAAAAAAAAAAAAGGCATTTTCAAAAAAAAAAAAAAAAAAGCCAAGTTGTAATTAGATAACCATCTGATATAACCAGTGTCAAAATAAACAGAACACTGCCATGATCTACTGGTGCCCAGAAGCTCAGTACTTAAGCTGGGTTTACACTGTGCGAGTTTTGGCCCTTTTCTTGGCCAATTTTTCACTCATGCAAGAATTTTTTGGATCGCGCCGAGTTTCAGCTTAATCGTGTGTCCTGCATCGTGTAGTATACTGTTGTGTGGGCCGCTGAAGAGGAGGTACTGCTGGCCCACCACCACCAGATGGCGCCCTGCTTGGAGTGCGGGCTTCAAGCACGAGAGGGCGCCGAAACCAGTGGAGTGACAGCTGTCACATCATCACCACCAGCTGTCACTCATCTACGTCAACCCCCATAAAAGCCGGACTGCAACTCCACCTCTCCGCCGAGAAATCAGCTACCATACAGGTAATTTCTCTGCTAAACTTAACTCTGAATAATAGTCTGATCTCATTTGCAGCCGTTTTCCTGTGACGGGTTCCTTATCTGCAGTATTGGCGTTTGGTGTGGACTGCGACGGCTTCGCCTCCCACCCCAACCAGATAAGTGGTTTTCACAGGAGCTGTCCGAGTGTGTTATTGGAGGTGGAAGTTCTCCCTCCTTACTGAACACAGACTGTGGGATTACTGAGTGTGCGAATTCACACTCATCAAAACTGTTTCTGTTCTCTGCCAGCAGTACCGGGTCTGACTGCTGAAGACAGTGGCCACCTGGGGCGCAGGGCTTCGTGGCTCCGGTGTTCTTCAGATCCGTTGGTGGTGAAAGCTGTGTGGGATCCAGCTCTTCTATCACCAGACGTCTTCTATCTTCGAGCCTGCCACACGTCACCTTGTGTATGATTGACATTCCGCAATATTGTTATTGTCTGTACTTCGTTGTGCGCTTCACAACATTAAATTGTTACTTTTTTGGCTTATCCATTGTCCGTTCATTAACGCCCCCTGTTGTGGGTCCGTGTCACGACACCTTCCCAACAGGATTTCTCGGCCAGCGTCATGGATCCCGAGGGGCGTCAACCCGAGCTTGAACAGCCAATGGAAGAGCGAGGTGCACAGGCGCCAGCAGGAGGCGTGTTAGGTGAGCTGCAGCACATTCTAACTGCTTTCACTGCTCGGTTGGATCTGGTAACCGAGCAGAACGTTATTCTCAATTGGAGGATGGAGGCTCTCACCGCCAGGGTGGAGGCGCGCGATCAAAGCGCTGCTGCAGCACCTCCTCCTGCTGGTCCCTTGTCAGACACAGACGTTCCACTGGTCGTTCAACGACCCCCCCCACCGTCCCCTGAAGCATACATAAGCCCTCCGGAGCCGTACGGAGGTTGTGCACGGACGTCCTACTGCAGTGTTCGCTCGTCTTTTTACAGCATCCCGTCATGTACGCGTCAGACGCTAACCGGGTGGCTTACGTTATTAATCTGCTTCGAGGAGAGGCACGCGCCTGGGCTACGGTGCTCTGGGAGCAGAACTCACGGCTTCTAACGTCATACGCTGGGTTTGTAAGGGAGTTCAAACAAGTTTTTGATCATCCCAACAGAGGCGAGACCGCTTTGAGCGTGCTACTGTCAATGAGACAGGGGCGCCGGAGTGCAGCCAAGTATGCAGTCGACTTCCGCATCGCGGCTGCGAGGTCCGGCTGGAATACCGTTGCACTCCGCGCCGCCTTCATAAACGGACTGTCTCCAGTCCTGAAGGAGAATCTGCTGGCTAAGGAGGAACCGCGGGATTTTGACGGGCTTGTCGACCTGCTTATACGCTTAGACAACCGCTTAGAGGAACACCGTTGGGAGCAGGGCGGGGGGTGTGACCGGGCAGGAGCCGTCCCTCTTCCTTCCGGGTCCGAAAGGGTGCCGTCGTCCCCACGCTCCACAGCCAGAGGGCCCCGTGTGGCTACAGCTCCCCCTGCTGACGAAGCTATGGACACGAGCAGGGCCAAAGTGAAATCAAATGACAGACAAAGGAGGCTGGCCCGCGGGGAGTGTTTTATCTGTGGCTCTAGTGGTCATATACAGAGGAACTGCCCCAAACAGTCAAACTACAACGCCCGTCCTTAGAAACTGGGCTAAGGGTGGGCCATAACACGCACGCGGGGAAACCCCATAGATCCGTACGAATCCCAGTCACGATCCTTAGAGAGGAGTTAACCCCTCACGCCCCAGCACTCGTAGACACGGGGTCGGAAGGGAATCTGCTGGACAGCAGATGGGCAAAGGAAGTGGGGCTCCCTCTGGTGGCTCTGCCTTCACCTTTGAAGGTACGGGCACTAGATGGCACGCTTCTTCCATTAATCACACACCAGACACAGCCCGTGACATTGGTCTTGTCTGGAAATCACAGGGAGGAGATTGTGTTTTATGTAACACCTTCTACCTCCCGAGTGATTTTGGGTTTTCCATGGGTGTTGAAACACAATCCCCTGATTGATTGGCCGTCTGGGGTTGTGACGCAGTGGAGCCAAACCTGCCACCGGGAGTGTTTAGGATCCTCGGTTCCACCCGGTATGACAGCTAAAGAGGAGGTCAAAGTCCCCCCCAATCTGACAGTGGTACCGGAGGAGTACCACAATCTTGCTGACGTCTTCAGCAAAGATCTGGCACTCGCCCTTCCCCCGCACCGACCGTACGATTGCGCCATCGATTTGATCCCAGGCGCTGAGTATCCGTCCAGCAGGCTGTACAACCTCTCACGTCCGGAACGCGAATCAATGGAGACCTACATCCGGGACTCCTTAGCTGCCAGGTTGATCTGGAACTCCACCTCCCCGATGGGCGCGGGTTTCTTTTTTGTGGGTAAGAAGGACGGCGGACTCCGTCCATGCATCGATTACAGAGGGCTGAACGAGATTACGGTTCGCAATCGATACCCATTACTTCTGTTGGATTCGGTGTTCACGCCCCTGCATGGAGCCCAAATATTCACTAAACTCGATCTTAGGAATGCGTACCACCTGGTTCGTATCCGGAAGGGAGACGAGTGGAAGACGGCATTTAACACCCCCTTAGGTCACTTGGAGTACCTGGTCATGCCGTTCGGCCTCACAAACGCCCCCGCGACGTTCCAAGTGTTGGTTAATGACGTCTTGCGGGACTTCCTGCATCGGTTTGTCTTCATATATCTAGACGACATACTCATCTTTTCTCCGGACCCTGAGACTCATGTCCAGCATGTACGTCAGGTCCTACAGCGGTTGTTGGAGAACCGGCTGTTTGTGAAGGGCGAGAAGTGCGAGTTCCACCGCACTTCTTTGTCCTTCCTGGGGTTCATCATCTCCTCCAACTCTGTCGCCCCTGATCCGGCCAAGGTTGCGGTGGTGAGAGATTGGCCCCAACCAACAAGCCGTAGGAAGCTGCAACAGTTCCTCGGCTTTGCAAATTTCTACAGGAGGTTCATTAAGGGCTACAGTCAGGTAGTTAGCCCCCTGACAGCCCTGACCTCCACTAAGGTCCCCTTCATCTGGTTGGATCGGTGCGATGCCGTGTTTAGGGAGTTGAAGCGCCGGTTCTCGTCTGCACCAGTTCTGGTGCAGCCTGATCCTACTCGCCAGTTCACAGTGGAGGTGGATGCCTCTGACTCAGGGATAGGAGCCGTGCTGTCCCAGAGCGGGGAGTCCGATAAGGTTCTCCATCCTTGTGCCTATTTTTCCCGCAGGTTGACCCCAGCTGAGAGGAATTATGACGTCAGCAATCGGGAACTCCTTGCGGTGAAGGAGGCTCTTGAAGAGTGGAGACACCTGTTGGAGGGAGCGACGGTGCCCTTTACGGTTTTCATGGACCATCGGAACCTGGAGTACATCCGGACCGCCAAGCGGCTGAACCCCAGGCAAGCCCGCTGGTCACTGTTCTTCGGGCGCTTTGACTTCCAGATTACATACCGCCCCGGGACCAAGAACCAATGATCGGATGCCCTGTTCCGGGTGCGTGAAGAGGAGGCCAGGGCCGAGTTGTCAGACCCCACAGAGGCCATCATCCCCGAGTCCACTGTCGTGGCCACTCTCACCTGGGACGTGGAGAAGACCGTCCGGGAGGCCCTGACACGGAACCCGGACCCGGGGACCGGCCCGAAGGACAAACTGTACGTCCCACCAGAGGCCAGAGCTGCGGTTTTGGACTTCTGTCATGGTTCCAAGCTCTCCTGTCATCCCGGGGTGCGCAGAACCATGGCAGTGGTCCAGCAGCGCTTCTGGTGGGCGTCTATGGAGGCCGACGTCCGGGACTACGTCCAGGCCTGTACCACCTGTGCCAGGGGCAAGGCTGACCATAAGAGGACTTCAGGACTCCTCCAGCCCCTACCGGTACCTCACCGCCCCTGATCCCACATCGGCCTGGACTTTGTCACGGGCCTCCCGCCGTCCCAGGGCAACACCACCATCCTCACGATAGTGGACCGGTTCTCCAAGGCGGCCCACTTCGTGGCACTCCCGAAGCTCCCGACGGCCCAGGAGACGGCAGACCTCCTGGTCCACCATGTTGTGCGTCTGCATGGGATTCCAGCGGACATCGTCTCAAACCGTGGCCCTCAGTTCTCCTCTCAGGTCTGGAGGAGTTTCTTCAGGGAACTGGGGGCCACCGTGAGTCTCTCGTCCGGGTATCACCCTCAGACAAACGGACAGGCAGAGTGGGCCAACCAGGAGCTTGAGCAGGCCCTCCGTTGCGTTACCTCTGCGCACCCGACGGCCTGGAGCACCCATCTGGCCTGGATCAAGTACGCCCACAACAGCCAAGTGTCGTCAGCCACCGGCCTCTCCCCGTTTGAGGTGTGTTTGGGGTACCAGCCCCCATTGTTTCCACTTGTGGAGGGAGAGGTCAGTGTGCCCTCGGTCCAGGCCCACCTCAGGAGGTGCCGCCGGGTGTGGCGGACCGCCCGTTCTGCCCTGTTGAAGGCCCGGACAAGGGCCAAGGCCCATGCAGACTACCGGCGTTCCCCGGCCCCTGCATACCAGCCCGGGCAGGAGGTGTGGTTATCCACGAAGGACATCCCACTTCAAGTGGACTCACAGAAACTCAAGGACAGGTATATTGGACCGTTTCCCATCATCAAAGTCCTCAGCCCGGCCGCAGTGAAGCTACAGCTGCCAGCTTCACTGCGGATCCATCCTGTCTTTCATGTGTCATGGATAAAGCCCTACCACACCTCACCACTCTGCACCCCTGGACCTGCACCACCTCCTGCCCGGATCATCGACGGGGAGCCGGCATGGACCGTGCATCGGCTCCTGGACGTCCGTCGTAAGGGTCGGGGGTTCCAGTATCTGGTGGACTGGAAGGGGTATGGCCCCGAGGAATGCTTCTGGGTGAAGAGGAGCTTCATCCTGGACCCGGCCCTCCTGGCCGACTTCTACGCCTGGCACCCGGACAAACCTGGTGGGGCGCCAGGAGGCGCCCGTTGAGGGGGGGGTCCTGTTGTGTGGGCCGCTGAAGAGGAGGTACTGCTGGCCCACCACCACCAGATGGTGCCCTGCTTGGAGTGCGGGCTTCAAGCACAAGAGGGCGCCGAAACCAGCGGAGTGACAGCTGTCACATCATCACCACCAGCTGTCACTCATCTACATCAACCCCCATAAAAGCCGGACTGCAACTCCACCTCCCCGCCGAGAAATCAGCTACCATACAGGTAATTTCTCTGCTAAACGTCACTCTGAATAATAGTCTGATCTCATTTTCAGCCGTTTTCCTGTGACGGGTTCCTTATCTGCTGTATTGGCGTTTGGTGTGGACTGCGACGGCTTCGCCTCCCACCCCAACCAGATAAGTGGTTTTCACAGGAGCTGTCCGAATGTGTTATTGGAGGTGGAGGTTCTCCCTCCTTACTGAACACAGACTGTGGGATTACTGAGTGTGCGAATTCACACTCATCAAAACTGTTTCTGTTCTCTGCCAGCAGTACCGGGTCTGACTGCTGAAGACAGTGGCCACCTGGGGTGCAGGGCTTGGCAGCACCGGTGTTCTTCAGATCCGTTGGTGGTGGAAGCTGTGTGGGATCCGGCTCTTCTATCACCAGACATCTTCTATCTTCGAGCCTGCCACACGTCACCTTGTGTATGATTGACATTCCGCAATATTGTTATTGTCTGTACTTCGTTGTGCGCTTCACAACAATAAATTGTTACTTTTTTGGCTTATCCATTGTCCGTTCATTAACACCCCCTGTTGTGGGTCCGTGTCACGACACCTTCCCAACAGTATACATGGAGGAATGAGCTGCATTTAACCTCTCATGACCACCTCCTGATCGGCAATTGTATGGTTGGATGAAAATCAAACCTGTTTGATATTCTGGTCGGCCGTCATGAGGGTATCCCGCTGCTGAAGCACTACAAGCGTCCAACCTCTCGCACTATGCCTGTGCAAATACCGATGCAGAATTGGAGAGAGCATAACAGTGATCATCTCTTTGGGAGAGCAGCTTCTGTTTCTTTTCCCCCTTCAACTTATGTAAAGTGTTGTAATTTTTTTCTTTTTTAACTTTGACGTCTCCCATCGAGAGTTTTTGCAAAAATAAGAAATGTAAATAAAGTTTGAAATTAAAAAAAGCTTCTGTTTAAATTTTGCTTCTGGAAACACGTACGTACATTGAACGTACAATGTGAGCAGTCAGATCGCATCAGAACATCGAGCCGTAAAGTGTGAGAACATAAATTGTGCGCTCTGAACTTTTACACTGTGCGGTTTTGTCGTACAGTTTGAGCTGGAACCGAGTACAATGATTGAAAATATTGTACAGTGTCTGCCCAGCTTTAGGACAAATACTGCCATGATCACTACTGGCCAGTAGATGGCAGTGGAGACCGTGAAACCTTGACAAAACAAAATTCTCGATAATCCATGTGTGGTACGTTTAAGATGCGTGGAATTGAATAAATGCAAACTGAATTTCAGACATCTTATATATATTACTCTGGAACAAAGACAACAGATAGTGTTTGACAAAAGCAGGGCTCTAAACAGCAAACAGGAATTGACTGCAGTGATTCCAATTGAAAATAATGGAGGAGCAACCTGAGCTTCCTCTGGCATTTCTACATAAAACAAACACAATAACAACATCTGTAAACCCAGATAATATATTCACAAGAGTTTTAGGCACAATATACAAAGAGTTTAATGCTGTTGTCTGTGTGGAGCCTGATCAGAGCATCTCAAATGCATTTCTTCAGTCGTGAATATACTGAGATAGCCATAATGCACTGGGCACAGCATCCCCGCAATAAAACCTTCAAAAGTAGTGCATTACTTAAAATGAAAACATATATCTGATATTTTCACTTTATAAAACCTCAGATGTGACATTAATTTAAATAACTTGTCCGGAATTAGTTTGGTTAAAATTTTAACCATAAGTTAAAACTGTATACCTGTGGATGACTTGGGTGATATTGCCAGCGTATCAGTGTGGGGTCAAAAGAAATTAGCTTTTTTCTTTTCTGACCAGTTCTTCTTTACTTCTAAAAGATAGAGTGGTTTCTTTTAGAACCAGCTCTCCTCTGTTTACGGAGGGTAGAACTGTGCATCTACTACAAAACATTTAACAGGTAGGTAATCAAATGATTTCAGATTTCATAAATGTTTGTAAGTATTCAGCTTTATTTACCATGTCGTTAGCAGCCTAAAAATTTTTGGACCAAAATGTATTGGAAGATAATTAGTCCGATAATGGTTTTCAGAGTTATCTGAAAAGATAATCCAATAATGAAAACATTATCTTCGATAATTAGCAGTTAGCAGATTAGCGGAACTGTGCCCACCACTGTAAATCAGCATGCAGTCAATCAGGTCCCATGTTATTGAATGTACATAAATACACAGTACCAGTCAAACTATATATAAGTACTTCAACAACTTCATAAACACTTTTTTAAAATGATCAAATATTTAAACTAAATTTGAATTACTACTATTGCTGCAGCTGTGTCAGCGCTGCCTACTTTGATAAGGTGTACACTCACGGTACACTCTAAAACCAAAAACGTTAGTTCTACTCAAATATTTTGAGGAACCAGATTATCTTAAACTGAAGTTTGCGTAACCCAACTTATTTATTCATCAAAATGTAATCGGTATAAGTAAAACAAATGTGTTTTTTTGTGTTGAATTAAATGAGCATAAAAATGAAGTCTCCTTAAAGTTTTCAGCGTTTAGCACTTTGACTCACAGCAGTCATCTACTGAGCCAGTGAACTTCTACTTCATGAACAACTTGCTCTTCTAACTGAAATATTGGCAGCTTTGATTTCAATTAAATTTTATCTATGTTGCTTTTCCTAAAGTCACAATGCCTAACAAAGAAAGACTTTTAAACTGGGAGGTCATTTATCTTTTTTTTTTTTAAGTGTGGCCTAATCAGATGGTATACGTATATAACAGAACTCAAAAAACAAATAAATAAAGTATACGAATGGTTTGCATTGGGAATATGTCGTTCTGAATGTACAAAATTGGTGGATTAATTTCTGAGCTGGTGGCTCTGTGGCAAAGAAGTTCAAGTACCAAACTGCTGGCTGTGGTTGAATTCCAAGGCTGTGCTCAGACTACATGTCTGCACAGAACACTTCACATGCACATCCCAGTCCAACCAGCTGTAAACGGGAACCAGCCTTGGCTGGGGGAGTAACCTGTGGCGGAATGGCATCCCATGCAGGGGAGGTTGTAGACTCTCATCCACCTCATGCTACAGTCTCTGGGGATAAGCAGTGGCCCGATGGGCCTCAGGGCCTGTGTAGAACTAACTGTCTGCTCTTGTACGTTAAAGTGTCCTTGATAAGGACGTTAAGCCCCAACATGCTCGACTCCCAACCCCATTAAGTAAGTTTGTCTGTCTAAAAGGATGACAGCTAAATTGGGTCACATTTAGCAACAATAAATTAGTCGATGGGCTATTTTGAAAATGTTAATCTTATTCAACACTAATTAATTTTATTTCATTGAAACAAAACAGATAATGATATTTTGGATTTGTAGTAATCATTTTCCTCAAAGTGTTCGAGTTGGACTATTTTATTTGGTTTTGCAGTGGAATTTATCATGCTTTGCATGATTTTTTTCAGTCATTTGTTGCAATCATCGTATTTGTGAGATCAAGGACTCTCCATTATTATGAGCTTGTAGAGGATATATAAGGCTTTTTGCAAACTTTGCGGCCACCAGATATCTTGACAAAAAAGCTTCCATCACTAGCTGGGTTTCCATTACAGTTTGGTGACATATGGCTTTTTTAAATCACCCGAAAGGCCACCTCATGCAAGTGTAAAAATGTTGTTATAGTTTACTTTTTGTAGAAATACATGTTTTCATTAAGTGTACGTTCAATTCACAATTTCAAATAGCACAATTTGGAGGGTAATGGAAACCCATCTATTGATGACATTAAAAGTCTATTGCCAAAGGTGAATGATAAAATACATCCATGAAATCAAAGACAATAAATACACACACCACTGTTTCAAGTGTTTCTTATTCATGGCTTTCAAATAATTTAAATATCCCAATTTCCAAGTATGTCACATGAAGAAATATGCTTTTCAACATATAATTTTAAAAGAAAGCACTCGTAGGCCACACGATATTTGAGGTGAAAATTTGACTCAGGAATAATGTTGTAAAAACAATAATTTTCTGTGCCTGGAGCTTTAAATGGCAATGAGCTGGAACTTGCCACACCCATGCACCTTAATTTCTCTTCCACAGATCGGGTAGGTGTGTCACATGTACACTGTAAAAAGTTTGACCGGTGGTTCTTTAAAAAAAATTGTGGCAACAAAGTGACATATAATATAATTGAATAGATTTTAAGTTCTACAATTTTGATTAAAAAATATTGAATACATTAATTAACCTTAAACAAAAAAAAATTAAGTACATGTTAATACAAGCAAAGCTTAAAATGTGTTGGATTTAGTAATAGCATGCCAAATAATGAGTTATATCACCAAAAAATATTTAGTAAATCCTAGTCAATTTCACAAGGAAAGCATCCGGCATAGGATTTACACCGGATACAACTCCACATTACATGGAGAAATGTGGCAGGGGTGGGGCTTGAACTGGGTACATTATGCACTGAAACCAAACACAATAACCACTTGGTCACCACCCCTGCCTGACTCATACTCTAGCACATTGTTGCTTAATTCAACACATTTACACGACTGTACCTAAAATAATTGTTTAATTTTAAGTTTTAATTTGTATCACAGGACTTTAAATCTATTCAATAATACTGAATGTCACTTTGTTGCCATACCAATATCCTAAATGTAAATATACCACCCCTGCCTGACTCATATTCTAGCACATTTTGCTTAATTCAGTACATTTACAGTAACCAATATCCTGACCAAACCTACGTAAACTGTTGGTCAGGACTTTGGACTAGTATTTATTAAATGATTTTTGGCGATATTACTCATCATTTGGCATGTTATTCCTAAATCCAACACATTTCAACTGTTGCTTTTATTAACATGTACTTATTTTTTTGGTTTAGGTTTAGTTCATGTATTCAGTACTTTTTAATCAAAATTGTAGAACTTAAAATCTATTCAATTATATTATATGTCACTTTGTTGCCACAATTTTTTTAAGTAAGTATTCGTGAAAATTTTTACAGTGTATAGTGCAGAGCATGCAAGACACCATATTTGTACATCAGAGAACAGCTTAAAATTTTTACTGAAGTTTCTCCATGCACGGACATAGCATTATGGGACCTTGAGGGTGTTTATCATGAAACCCCGACCATATTTAATTTTGAAATAGATATCAGACACACGATACCTGGGCATAGGGCTATGTTGCAAAGCTTAGTCTGGGTCTCAGGTCCATCACAGGCCCTGCCTCCATGCTGGGGCGGGGCACACATCCTAGTCCTAGTGCGGTGACCTCGACCACAAGTGAATGAGCACAGACTCCACGGTGACCACTCTTCCCACACACCGTGTACTGTGGACACAGAAAAGGCATCAGCCCTAATCAAAGTCTCCTTATGTCCTATAACATAAACAAGCCCATGATGCACTGCGCCGAGCAACAAATGAAATCAATCCAAAGTAATTAGTAAAGCTAATGCAAATGAAACACTGAGCACACAGACTTCTTAAAGCCTCAGCAGCTTCGGCAATCTCTGCGTGCAAAGCCTTAATTATTATCAAACCGTGTGCTCCATCTCCACTAACAATGCTTCAGGTGGAAAAACACTGAGTCAAGGTGAGGTGAGCCGCATAGAGTTATGCCGAATATTCGCGGTTCACTGCAAACCTCATAGCTGCGGACACAGAGTAATACAGGCTGACAATGGTTCTGCAAATTTGTTACGCCAGCATGCTAATCATCATTATAAGCAGACTGCACATTGCCTGTTTCCAGACTTCTTGATCAAGGTGCCCGCATCTCCAGTTTTATCAAGTAATTGGTACAAAATGAGCAGTCAGGCTGGACGACCCAAACCAACCCAAAAGAAATTTATATAAAAAAGAGCATTAAGTGATAAATTTCATGTCAATGTTGGAGAAATAATGTTGCAAATATTGTCAAAGCTCAGTATTTAAATGTGTCAAATACTTAATGACATATTAAAAACCAAATCAACAAATATCAACAACAAAAACAAGAACATAGTGGAAAAATTTGAGCTTTAGGATAAATCATGATTTTAAAACATAGTATGTTTGAAGAGATCTTGAAATAATCACTTTTGGGAAAACTATGAGGCTTTCTTATTGAAGTGCAAAATTTATGCTGTGACAGCTGTGTGGTCCAACTTTGTTTTCTGTGGAATAGTTGGCATAAATCATCACGCCTCTTACATTTTGATCTGACATCTTTGTTTGTGAGGAGGCTTTAATGGTTTCTGGCTGGCAGTTGGTGAATCTTCAGTGAACCAGAGAGAGAATTGTTTTGTTTTATTTCCTTCAAAGTTTTGATTTGGAGAAAAAGAAAATTGCACAAATGTAGGAAATAAGGCATTTTCTTGTTTCAGCATTTGCAGCACGCTGTGTACCTTTGTACGAAATGATGGACACATCTTTTTCTAATTTTCTTTGAAACAATTTCTAAAATTAGCAAGTGCAAAACAGACTGTAATAACTAATATATATGTGTGTGTGTGTGTGTGTGTGTGTGAATCACAGGTGTTGGATTACATATGGAGTTAAGTTCAGTTGAAATTGTTGAGCAGGGTGCACTTCTCTTCATGTCAAATGTTATTTTCTCTACCCTCCATCCCTCTCTCTCCTCGATCCATCCCTATCACTGTCTCTCCATCTCTCCAGATTTATTTTTTCTCTTTATCATGGGGTCCTCTGGGGTCTGCCTAGCTCAAGTGCTTTGGTGGATTCTTGCAGAAACTTTCCCCACACTACATTTGGAGCTCAAGCATCTCAATCATTCATCATCAGGCTCCAAAAACATTCCAGAATCTCAACAGGATGGAAATCTTGAGTTAAAAAAAAGTGTCATATTTATATTTGTTTGGAGCCATGGTAATGCCTTCATTTGTGACCACTAAAAACAGTGCACAGGGAAATTTAGTATTAGTTGTTCCTGTGTGTGTATATGTATTTAATGAATGATGCACAAACTAAAGGAGGCAAATTAATGGAAGCCAGCTGTGGACAAAGTGTATTTTATAATCCGTTTGCATATATTGATAGCAAATGGAAAGAGGTACTTCTCCATGGGCAGTTTATGACTGTTCCTAGAGGACTCAGTATCAATTCTGTGTAAAGAATTAATGTTGCTGCAGTTATTTTTAAAAAAAGCAGCTCAGTATTTTTATCTAGGTAGTGATATTTTAAGAAGAAGAAGAAAAAAAAAAAAAAACTCACATTATGCTCACTGACATCCAGAACATTACTGTTATCATATTTATTGATTTTCAAATGTTCATTCCTAGAGCATGGTAAAGCGAAGTTCAATTTATATACATTAATTACACAACAATATAGTACTTTTTCAGCATGATTCAAATCAGTCATGGAAAATAAGCAAGTACATTTACTCATGTACTACAATTAAGTACAAATATGTAATACTTGTACTTTACTTGAATATTACTTGTTTTCTTCTTGATACTTTATACTCTGCCAACTATACTGTATATCATATACAAGCTATTTTGTACATTCACATTAACAATATAAAATATAATTACATTACAGTATATTATTATATCATTAATAGAAATAAGCAATACAGACTTAAAATTATATCATGATATTTATTGCTGTTGCTTTTTTTCACTGACAATAAATTTTAATATGAAAATAGTACCGTTCATCACATTCTCTCTTGCCAACATTTACTGGACTTCAATAAACAATTTGTGTGAGGTGGAGACTGACATTTCCATCTCTGAAACACCGAATGGAACAAACGTAAAGAAAGCCTGATAGAATCCAACTTTGAAAGTGTGCAGAAGAAGGTGTCTACACCTTCAGAGTGACCATAGACCAATTATATCATGATATTTATTGCTGTTGTTTTTTTCCAGTGACAATAAATTTTAATATGAAAACAGTACCGTTCATCACATTCTCCCTTGCCAACATTTACTGGACTTCAATAAACAATTTGTGTGAGGTGGAGACTGACATTTCTGTCTCTGAAACACAGAATGGAACAAACGCAAAGAAAGCTTGATAGAATCCAACTTCAAAAGTGTGCAGAGGAAGGTGTCTACACCTTCAGAGTGACCATAGACCAATTATATCATGATATTTATTGCTGTTGTTTTTTTTCAGTGACAATAAATTTTAATATGAAAACAGTACCGTTCATCACATTCTCCCTTGCCAACATTTACTGGACTTCAATAAACAATTTGTGTGAGGTGGAGACTGACATTTCTGTCTCTGAAACACAGAATGGAACAAACGCAAAGAAAGCTTGATAGAATCCAACTTCAAAAGTGTGCAGAGGAAGGTGTCTACACCTCCAGAGTGACCACAGACTGGAAAATACACATTTTTTTAAAAATAATATTTGCAATGCTATTGTGTGTGCAAGATATGTACATATCACATTCACATAGTTTGAATTGATGTGATTAACTTGCACCTACAACATAAATAATTAGATGTAGTTATGTGTTTGCTGTTATCCATACAAACACATAATATTAATAATAATAATAATAATAATAATAATAATAATATAATTATTCTGTGTGTCTATCGGTGCCGAGATATATCTGAACTATGTGTTTGATGAGCAATGTTTGGTTGATGGTCATCTGAAAAAAATGAAAGCATACGTGATTTAGATCCCACTTTTTTACAATAAGTAGGTTAACAGAAAGACAGAGCCATTTTGTAACACTGCACATCTGCATTTTTATATGTTCTAAGTGGAAACTCATAAACAGTAGAATGAATCAGAAAGGGTAACATTTCAGAAATATATAAAAATATCTCAACACATTAGGTTTTCTGCATTATTATGTGAGACAAAGTTCTGGATCTGCAATTAGCCATAAGTAAATGCCTAATGTCTGCAAGTCTTTAGATAAATCAAGGGAAGTAAATTAATTCACATGGGCTGTACTGTACATTCTGCTGATAAATTAATAATTATACTTCATGCAAATTAAATTATATACCTGGAACTGGGCTGTGTAGCTTTTTTGTTCCCCTTGAGGATTCAGAGTTTTAATACTGTCTGAGCTACAGATTCAAAGTCAAACTGACATTGATCTTTTGGAAAGTTTTCTTTTCAAATGACTCAGCCCTCAGTGTGCAGGTGCAGCAGGACAACAACCCTTCTGTATTATTCAATCCTGAATGTGCTGCATCTAAACTTTGAAGCACCATGCATCATACTTAAACTGTGACTTCCTCGGAACAGTGAGAGTTGATGACCAGAATTACATTTGCAATTACTGAAGGTGCACATTTCCGTAGAATGGGTAATGGTGACTTGTTTGGAACGACACCGTGTCACACCGGATGCAACCAGACAAATATTAGCACACTACATTCCCCAGTCAGACAAGCAACCGCTGCTGATATCCGACTACCAGTGACTCATCTGCCATCATGGGCTGAAGAAGAAATGCCTCGCGGCGTGTTTGAAGAAACGCTGCCGAGCTATTTGAAAATCCACAGCTGACCTTCAAGGAAAGGAAGCTGATGACATTATCAGTATGTACCGCTGCTCAAGCTTCATGCAGAACCACATGTCATTAAACTGCTGAAATGCTGATGAATTGCCTTAAAGTCATATCAAATGGAAAACAGAAAAGGCGCACATTCATGACATAACATTAAAGGAAGAAAGCATCAGATTAATAATAATAATTACTGTAATACAGTATCAAATAGACACATTAAAAACATTTAGGAAAGACATTAATATTCAAGAATCTGCGGCTAACACTACCTGGACAAGGGGCAGTGTTATTGCAAACCCTTGATTCTCTTAAAGGGCCGCTGCAGTGTGTTCCGTATGGTGAGACACATGTTCTTGTTCGCACCTGCGACCCTTGACCGCAAGTTACAGAGCATGAGCTCCACTGGGACCACTCCTCTGCACCTGATTCACCTGTGTGGGAGAAGGGTGACACTAGTTAAATGCAACAATACGGTCTTGGGCCAGGACTAGTGAAGGGAGGGGCAGATGGGCGGGGTTGAGTAAAAGGGGTGGCGCCAACATGAGCTAAGTAGGAGTGATGTGGGGGGCCTGCAGTGTGTTTGTTTTTTAAAAAAGCAATTTTTTTAAACACTAATCTTTCTTTATGTGATCTTTGATAAATACTAAATTGACAATTTAACACTGAGTAATGATGGTTTGCATGCAACAAAATGCAGTGATTGGTGGCTGTAATCATAGAGCAGTTACATAACTACTTCTAATAAGAGCAATGTGTAAATTAATGAACCCTATAATGAAAATTTTATAGCGTATGTACTCAAAGATCACAGAGGAGGCCTGGCGTAGAGTGTGATAGTGAAAACATAATTGCTACATTTCACTGGTTCATTGCTTCAAAAAAAAAAAAAAAAAAAAAAAAATGCATGCATTTCAATGAAACCCAATAATATGTTTAAACAAAGTGACAAAAATGACCATAAATAAATAAAATTTCAGAAAAACATGGCAACATGCAAGAAAGACAAGATCTGAAGAAAATAAAATGGAATTTTAATGGGTGTTAGTTTAGAAAGAGGTCTGAGATATGGATGCCCGTGCACTGCAGCAAACTCTCTAGTTTCCTTGACAACGGTGGGGGGTGGGAGTAGGGGTGGAAGAAAAAAATACTGTTTTAGACAGTGGCTTCAAACAATTTTCAAATGCAGCTTAACCTCTTAACTGCCAGAGTGGAGGAAAATAGGGGGAGAAGGTTTGCTGATTGTATGCCACAAAAAAGAGCAATGAACAGGTTTCTCTTTGGAGAGTAATTTACCTTTTTGGTAGCCAGATGTCATGCATGGCTGCTTTATGCCACAGAATGAAAATGGCTTTTGTTTCAATCGTGTTGGCAGATGATTTTAAATTAGTTTAACTATCCCTGTGTACAAATTGTCAAGAAATAATGACAGTATCATTTGGCTACAAATTAGTTTCAGACAAAAAAAAAAAAAAAAAAAAAAAAAAAAAAGGACGGGGGACATTAAATTAGTATTAAACAAGTATTTTTAATGACTTAAAAGTCATGTTTTTTAAAAAAAGTGGTTCAATTGAGTGAAATAACTAAATGTCTTGAAACACTAAATAAAGCTATAAAATAGGCAGTGAGGTGAGGCAAACTTTACAAGCCATGATGTTCAAATTCAACAAAACAAAACCAAAAATGTATTGCAATGTAAACTTCTTGCAGAAATAATTTGATATGAAGAATACTTTCAATTGCAGCTCTGAATACATTTTTTTTCACTGGAAGCAATTGTTATCATCAGAGTTATTATTATTATTATTGTTACAAAATGTAATTAATGAGTTACATTGAATTTAACAAATTTTTACACATTGATTTAGCCAAACAGAGATTTAAACCCTGTCCTCAAATTTGCAGAAAAAAATTGACTGAAAGGTGGATCAATTGATTAAATGAGGCAGCACAGGGAGATTAAATTGTGTGAGAATGAAAAACACAATAACGACAGCGATGCAACTCCTTGGGGGAAACAACATGCTTACAGCTAGTGGAAAAAGTGGAGGTGTTAATGAGAATATGTTAGTATATGTTGAATATGTTGCAAATCAAAATGGTAACGAAAGGAGTTAAAACAACAACACCAACAACAACAATTTAAATGTAACCAAAACATGTAAAAACAAATGACAGCATTTCCCTCTCAAAAATGAAATGAGCACACATTAATAAATAAATATATCTCACACAGGATCTACAGCTAAACCCACCCGCTAGAAAATAACAATAAAGGAACAAAATAACAAAATAATAACATAGAAATGCAAATTTTGTGTTCTACTTTATATCATGAACTTTAAGGCGGTATATTAGTAAAAAATATATGTTTAAGTTAATTGGATTTTATTCTTGATTAAGCCTCATAGCTTTATTTTAAGGGCAAGTTGTCTCAGTTTTACCAATTATGTGTTGGGTAACAGGGTGGGTGTCTTTTTAAAAATTATATGACATTTAAGTTTTATGCCTTTAAGGAAATAATTACTTTTGCCAGGGCTTAAATTTTAAATTAATGCTGTGTGGCTATGTGAGTCATCCACTTGCCAATGGAACAGGTGACAATAAAATAAACATACCCACAAAATCCAATTATGTCGTATATTGAAAGTAAATAGTCAGAGAAATGAGGAATTTGTTGTCCTCATTCATATGAAGCAATAGAGAATGAGTAGGGAAAAAAAATCAGAATGCAAAACATTTACACTTAAAAAGGTGCAGTATAGAAAAGAGAGCATGCATGATGAAATTAAGTTTAGTTAAGAAAATAAAGTAAGGAAACATAACTATTGTATTACCAGTTTGTGCCATAAATTTAGCAGATTCAGCTTGCTCCTGCAGGGCCTTTGAGTCATGAACTGATCTTGGCCGCTGACTTTTTACTGTATGCTCTCCGATCATTCCATATTCTATGGGACAAAATAGAGGTTCATATGAAAGCTAGGCTTAAACATGATCAAAACCTTATTACATACTGGTTTTCAGGATGCTCGAAGCAACTGCAGTACATGCCTAGAAACAAAGACCACACACGTTTGTATTTAATTTGTCCTTTACTCTAGGGCAGAGAACAATGCAACGGTTTTATAAGGGTGAGTTGGAAGTATTAATCGAGCTTGAATGCACAGCGTAGACAACAGAGCAAACATGCAAATAAACTCACATCAGATTTTTAAGACTCAGACCAACTCCATCCGTCCCACCCTCCTTTACCCCCAGAAACGGAAAACAAAAGAAAATGAAAGTTAAAAATAAAATGTGTAAGCCATCAGAAAGCCACAGAGGAGGGGAGGGAAGGGGAGGGGTGGTGGGGGTGGGGGCATGGACATAACATGCTATTGATCCACAGTTTACTCAAAATGCATTTATTTATTTATTTATTTTTTGGTTGACCAAGTCAAAAAGAATTACACAAATGTATTCTGAGCTGTATTCATGTATGCATGTCCTCTTTGCTACCCACAAAGGGACAAAGTGACAGTGAGCATCGAAATCGCATCTAGCAAACATATCTGGCAACATTTATATGGTATGTGTGCAAATTTGATTGTAATTTAGTTTTGCCAGCGTGATCCGAATGAGGTGACTTTACACGTGACAATGTAGGTGGTGCGAATCATTTATGTTAATACGGCAGATATCGATAAAGGAGAGTGATTAAACAGAATATGCCTAAAATAGTGTAGAACGGTCATTGCAGTGTCAAATAAACCAAAGGCCAGCTTCTAACCTTCAAAAAGGGCCACTTGAACAAATACACAGTATTTAATTCAACTATAAGTAGAAACAATCAGCATATTATGCCAACATTTTTTTGAAAAGCACAAAGCTGGCGGTGTCATAAACCCTTCCACCTAATGAATGAATATGATTAATAATATAGCGAATGTAGCAATGAGGATTGGCATTTTTTTCAAACAGTACAGGATATGATAGGTCAAGACAATGGCTGACAAAACCTAACTTCTACCGTCTTGATTTCTACTAATTAGCTTTTGCAGCAATAACCAGTAATCACCTCATCCTTCCACTGAGTAAACATACACACAAGAAGTAAGATTATCACATGGGTCTTATTTGCCATGGGCTGTTGTACTGCATCCAGCTCTCGGGCTGCTAGTTTGACACCACTCGTTTTGCCCCACAGGTTTCTGTGGTAATTACACATGCTGCGATGAGGAAATCCATCATCTCATATGCCTGTGTTCCAGTTAAAAGTTATATCTGAATAACTGAACTTGCAGTAACACATTTAACTGAGAAAAGAAAGGACAAAAAACAAAAATGAATTCACTCATCGGACCATCACCATTAACCAAACCATGTTGTATGCTTAGATTGGTGGGGGGGGCAAAGGTGACAATGTTAGTGTACCTTCCTTACAAGTGTAGGGTGAGGAAAACTCTATGCGTGTGCGTTAAAAATTTGTATATTTAGGGAATATAATAGAAACAGGGCAAAATGTGATGTCCTACAGGTGATGATTGAAACTGTGCCAACAGACAAGCTTCAGGACGTGTTCAAAGGCCTTTCAGTCTAATCCGATCCAGTCTGCATCTGTTTTGTTCAAATTAAGCAGAAGTACAGCGTCATGATCGTGCAGGACAAAGAATAGGTGCAGTGACGACTGAACAAACAGCACACAGTTGATCTAGCGTTTGGTCCTGTGAGGCTAATGACTGCAGCTACTTTGGTATGTGATCTCTTTAGAGTGTTTGATGTTCTACCCCGCAGCATCTTCTTACTAATGCGATAATGAAAAAAGCTGTGATCAGGTAATGAATGAATGAATGAATGAATGAAGCAATAATTAAATAAATAAATAAAATCATTAAATGAAGCCAAATACATTTGTGGCATTTCTTACAGAAATCTAATCAAATTTATTAATTTATATGGCGCCAAATGATGACTTCAAGGCGCTTCACAAACATCATTTAAAAGGCAGAATAAAATGAATTAAGATTAAAAACACAATAAAAAAATTTAAACATAAATAAGTAAAAGGAACAAAATAAATAAAAAGAATAAAAGAAGACACACAATTGTATAAAATACTAATGATAAAACAGGGAAAAAAGTGTGTCTTCAGTCTGGCCTTAAAAGTCTCCACAGAGTCCGACTATCAGATCTGTGCAGGCAGTATATATTACAGTATAGATTATTATTGTTATTATGACTTGATGGCATGATGAACAACTCTGTATTATAGAGGCCCACCTTAGGACCAAGAGAGCAACAATGAAGGAATTTATTTTTCCAAAATTACCTGAAATAAAGTGGGATTACATCTTCTGATGTTATCAGCTTCATTTAAAAGTGACTCTAAATATATGCATGCAAATATAATGTAAAAATACCAAGAAAAAAATTCATGTGTTGACATAGGGTCCCAGTCACTTGAGAGTAATAAAGGATGGAAACCTTCATGAGAGGAAATGATGGTCACCTGGTGACTGCAGTGAAATGTGTCGCTACTGGCGACTGATTGTAAGTAGTTGTGTCAACCAGTTGGTCGTGCAGTGGCTGAACGTGCAACACCCTCAACCTCCGTGCAACCGTGTTTGATCACAACACAATTGCACAGGTCACCTGGTGGGAGGTGCCCTGATCCCCAAAGGTTTGCAGTCTGACTCAGACTGTGGAGTCACTCTTAGACAGATTGGGGTAATGCAAATGTGCCTCCACCTTCACATAATTACACTAATTCTAAGTCTCAGTGGGTGATTATCTATGGTGATAATACAATGGACAGATGGATATCTGTCCATCATATTGAAAATGGTAAAAAAAAAAAAAAAAAGAAATCCTGCCAACCTTAAAAGCACGCAGCTGCCTGCCTGCCCACCAGCACGCACGCACAGAGCATTGAATGTAGACATGAATATAGATGTGTACCTTTGGCTAGACATCTGTTATTCTGACTGCCTCTTACTGTTGAGCCCACATGTGGACACATGAAAATTTGCACAGTGCCTGACACAGTATTGATAAGCAAGACCATGGGCACAGTGAGAGGGTAATAATTCATGTGGTGCAATGTGATTGTAATGATTAAATGGATATGGAAGCCGCATGATCATGCATGCAGTACAAAAAATAATGGGAAAATAAGAATGAAATCATTTACCTCACAATTTATTGCAATTCACCTGTGACATATTAATCAGGATTTTTGAAAATTGTTATTTAGTTATTTTTTACTTGGGTCATCTGACACATATGTAGTCTCCTCCTCCTGAAGAGCCATGATGTGACATGATGTGGGTCTGTCACCTCTACAGCTGCAAGATGACTGGCATCGAAATACAGAATTGGCCAGAATAAATATCTTAGTGGCTGCGTAAAGATGGCAAGATATTTGCAACAAACAGCAACAGATTTGCACAGTTCCCCTATTTGTCTGTCATTTTCTGTAGTATTTCATGCAGATTGCGTGTAATTGTCAACTTGGCCCCATTGACTCATCTGCTCATTGTAGGTGACTCGCCGTCAGACTCTGTCTTATGGACATGGGATGTGCACCTTTGGTGATTGCACACAGTCACACAAATTTAAACCATTGTTTTTCGTAGTGTCACTGAGCCCTTACACGCAGCTTTGTCCAGCTGTCTTGGACTCTTAGAAGCTTGTTCTGAATTTAACAAAAAATGCTACACAAAACTTTATCGATACTTGAAACCCAGGAGCATAGAATTATGCAGCAACATTTTTATGGTCAAGGATCGATTACATCAACCTTAGCCAACATGACAAGATAATTAGAAATTAGCTATGGATACGTATTCAGTTCCATCACAATGCAGTGGATGTGTACACTTGCAAGAGTTGAAATTTTAAATAACATCTTAAAATAATCTGTTTTCATGCAGACAGAGTAAAGGTCAATCAAATGTTTAGGCTAGATGAGTCTATGGGGTTTTATGTGTGATTACACTCAACAACCATTGGATGGAATTATTGCCTTGCGAATGGAAGTGGCAGAAAGCCTCAAATGCCATCACATGGGCATGGCAAGGCAAATGTTAGAACAAAGAAAAGAAACAAACAGACTTACAGCAGGAGACGGGGTTGGGGGGGGGGCATTAGCTATGGCATTTCGGCCATATGGTGCGTTTTTCTGGGCATAATTCAGCACACATGTACCTCAGTGTTGAGGACCCCAGCAGCTGGAGAAGGCCAAGGGGCCACCCACATTTCACCTGGCTGTGGTAGATAGATGGCTATTTTTGGGAGGTGGGGATGGACCTTGGTGGGTGCCATCCAGGACCCAAAGTGGTTATGTGGTGCAGTGGATGCTCTTTTGTGCAGCAGCAATCCAAGATCCCAGATCTGACCTGATTACTAGAGGACATGGGCTTTTAATCAAACCATTGTTTTGGTTTCTACAATACATTCAAATGTCAGAACGTCTACTCGTTCAAATTTCTACATGCACTGTAGCTGATCAATGTCACCTCAAAGAGATAGACTGAAATGAGCTGCTTTGTGCAGTCAGAGATGTTGGTCTGAAACTATGAAGAGGAGCATGTGGTGAACACACACTGCAGTGTTGGAACATCTGCAGCTTGGCAGCAGCCACTGTTCAAATTGTTATTTATTTATTCTTGGAGCTATTGTACATTGGAAGGAATGTAACACAGTCTGATGCCACCAACAAGTCAGACGTGGGAGTCAGTCACTGTCAAGTCATCCTCAAGTCATCAATCTGCAAGTCCCAAGTGAAGTCTCAAGTCAGCTGTCAAAACATGGTGGTACATTATGACTTGGGACTAGCTGATTCATGACTTGAGAGTCACTTGATGGTGACTTACTCCCACCTCTGCAACAAGTCCACGAGATGTAAGCCACAGAATGTGTGCTGTAGATTCATATAGGGATTAGGATTCTAAATTTTTCTTTAATTTCTCTGTTTATTGTGCTTTTTGGGTCTGGAATTCTAAACCATGCCTTGGCATCAAAAAAATAAAACAAAACCAAACATAAAAAAAACAATGTTTTGATTTTTTTGAAAGTGTGAACTAAACAAAGAGAATCCACACAAATATGCACACACCACACAGAAAGGTCCCAGGTGGGAATCAAACCCAAGACCTTCAGGCTGTGAGGCAACAGTGCTAACCACTAATCCACCATGCTGGCAACAAATGAATAAAAAGCCTAAATAATAAATAAACCCAAAAACAATAACAGACATCAGCATGTGAACACTTGCACCAAAGCTCCAAAACAGCTCAGTTCCCTGAGTTCAAACCTGTTGAAAATTGAATGTGTTGAGAACTATATGGTCTGCTGTCCCTTCATCTTTTTAAACACACACACACACACACACACACACACACACACACACACACACACACACACACACACACACACACACACACACACACACACACACACACACACACACACACACACACAGGCCATTATCAAGATTAAGTTTGACCATGATTTTTACTTATTTTTATTTGAACCATGAAAGGATTGCACTTTAGCCCTTGGAATAAATGGATCACACTTCCAGGAAGCCCTATTCACGTGTGTGAGCAGTAGGGCTTCCAGGAAGTTCTGCTCACACATGTGAATAGTAGGTCTGCTTACCACTCTAACAGTATATTACAACAGTATTTACTATCTATTAGATGTTGTACTCATTATTAAATAGTTTGAGAAACAGGTTTAACTTTTAACAGGATATTAATTACATCCACCAAGGGTGTAATGAAATTATCTGTTTATTTATTTGTCTGTCTATCTGTTAGAAGGATTTTCACCACAGATAGATATTAGACCATGGAAGAGCCCATTAAATTTTGGAGGTGATCTAGAACTGGATTCTGGATCAAGATTTCACTTTATATAGCAGTCGTGTCCAAAGTATTCCAGAAAGGGCCAAGAGGATGCAGACTGATTGATGATTTCACTGATGAACTCATCCCATCTGCTCAAAGTGATGTTAATCAGTGAAATCACCTGCTGGAGTCAGTATCTGCAAAGAAAACCTGCACCCTCTTGTCCCTTTCTGGAACACTTTGAACGCCACTGTTATATAGGCTTTGAAGGATTACATACAAAAACTTACTTCAAGGATTCTCACCAAATTTGCACCACAGATAGTTATTAAACCATGGAAATCTTTTGGAGGTGATTCGGATCTGGATTCTGGATCAGGATTTCAATTGTTATGCTTCACTTTGTTGGATTTTGAGAATTACATCAAAATTACTTAATGGATTTTCACCAAATTTTCACCACACATTGGTGGTGGGCCATAGACGACTCCATTAAATGTTGGAGGTGGTCTGGATCTGGATTCTGGATCAGGATTTCACTTTGTAGACTTTTAAGGATTATGTCAAAACTACTTCATGGATATGAAATCACGATGTAAAACCAAGATCAGGAAGACACTGTTTTGTTTCATCTTGTGAATTAAATATCAGATTGCAACATCTTGTTCAGTCGGACCATTCTGGATCAGTATGCAATTATTGCATTGTGTTGTGGAATCTGGATCCAGGTAAAGACAAGGTCACGATTTGAATCACATATCTTTTATTCTGAGTCCTCGTCAACCCTTTGCGGATGTCAGAAATCTCCAATTGCTTTTGTTTAAAATGTGACATTTTACCAATATACTCAAGGGCCACTAGAGGTCACCAGTGGTTCACAGACCATTGTCTGAAAAAGGCTGCTCTCAGGGCTCGATGCAGAACCCATTTCCCAATGCAGTTTGCTATTTCAGCAGTGTGAAATACCGGTACAAGGCCAGAAAGGGTTGGTTCATTATTTGTAGGTGTTTTGTAGTCTGAACAAGATAATAACCAATCAAAGTGGCAAATGTCCTTCCAGTTAAAGTGGAGTACACCAGGCATACGGTGACATGGTATCCAGGAAGGAGATGCATATGAAAGGATCAGACTGAACAGCAGACAGTGGCTATCAAAGCTGTTTTTTAAATTTTTAATGCTACTCTATTTTTTTTCCTACTTGTATTTAATTTAGTAGTTGTTTTCAGTTCACTTTCAATGCACATTTTATACACACATGTTGCCTATCTGTGACAGACAGAAAGATAGAGAAATAGAGTGAGGCACAGATGGAGAGGGAGAATGAGGGAGGGATTGCTCTCTCTCAGAAAATATGAATTTTTCTACCTCCATGTGTTCCATTTTTGTTCTCTTTGCCTACAGTGGCCATAATACACTGTCATATTAATAATACACTGTTGCAGGTGACTAGTGAGGATATGTACAGGCAAGCAGAGTGCAC
Source organism: Thalassophryne amazonica (assembly GCF_902500255.1). Lineage (NCBI taxonomy): Eukaryota > Metazoa > Chordata > Actinopteri > Batrachoidiformes > Batrachoididae > Thalassophryne > Thalassophryne amazonica. Next base: position 56,827,324 of record NC_047115.1, on the reverse strand, counting down.
ATTCTGCTTGATTCTACATATCACTTTGGGGATGGATTGATATCCAGCCAGCTTAACCACCTATGGACGTGGTCGCCATATCAAACAGCAGATGGATTTCCAATCCACAGCTAAAATACAGCAACTAGGTGGAGGGTAGCAAATGGGCATCACAATGATTTTCGTTTTCTTACTGCAACCCTTTTGCACTTTTTTCCCCCTTGTTTTTTCCCAGTTCCAGACCACCTGTGTCCATTCCATTCATGTAATGTTGTGTTGCATCAAGAAAAAGTGTAAAACTTGAGCCAAATCAACATGCAGATCCATTTCAGAGCCGCTGTGGCAACCCCGAGTGAAAAAGGGAGAAGCCGAATGAACTTACTTTTTTATTGTGCAGCCTCTCCAACTGTATTTCTGAGTGCATTAGTGGATCTCTTGTGTAGTTTTCCGTGAATAAAATCAAATATTTGACAGTGCATATGTGGGTTAGTGAAGGTCCTCATCTCCTCCCACCTGTGTGTGTGTGTGTGAGAGAGAAAACAATCCTCTTCTGCAAAATGTTATATCCCACTCCCTCCTCCAACACCATTTTGTTGTTTATTTCTTTTTGCAAGTTTGGTCGCTATTTTCCCCAATACGCTGATTGACATTTCTTGTTCCCAGCCTCACATTAGTAATTAGTGTAATTCACCTCCCAAAACATACACGCATGTACGCACGCATGCACGCCCTCTTCCTCCTCCCCCTCATTGGGGAAAAAAATCATATTAGAATTCCAACTAATGGCAGATGGATCACTATAAAATACATATTTTAAAAAAGTATCAAGCAGGTTATGACTAAGAACAAGCACAACATCCCCATTCTCATATATACTGAACTAAAGTAGATATTCGGGTGTGCATCTAACCCTGATATAATAATATGATACATATCCATTTGGTGAGATATGATGTAATTTGATAGACTTCTTTATTCAATCTTTGACATTAACGTTCCTCGATAAAATAGAATAAGCCAAAATGTTGTGTGTTGGGGGGGGTTTGGCTGGACAAGGTTGGGTTGTTTTGTGTTTATTTTCCTTCCCAGGTGATTTGGGGCTGTTCTCTGAGGAAAATGTGCTGCAGAAGAGTCTCTCTCCTCTGTTACGATGATTGGCTGCACCTGTTGCATTCTCGTGCGGCTCTCTATCAGGACAATCCACGACACCTGTGATGTTCACGTGCAGATCTGAGGACTTCCAGCTGGTACCAATGTAGTGATGAAGAACTACATTTAAACCAGCAGTGAGTTGGATAAGATTGCCGGAGAACACGACCTTGTGATGACCGTGTGGGGACGCTGAGGGCCGTTTCAGAGTCTGACATCGCGCCTGTGAAGGAGGACGAGGGTGAGAGACAAACGTTGTCAACACACGACAAAGGTGAATATTCTGAAAAGTTTATCCGTGAATGTAAATTGGCGTTTATACGCAGCTATAAGTAATTATTGGTGGAAATTGTTTGGCGTGCTCCTCACGGCAGTGGCATGCGGATTAATGATCCTCCACTAGCTGTGAGCAGCAGCCTCCTTGAATTAAGTTTTGAAACCAGACCTAAACGTGTAGCTGATAAGTTTGCCTCTAAACAATATTTCGTAGTAATAAGTGTTGAATAATCTCATCTCTGTTCCTCCTTCGCAGAGTACAGTCTGGGAAAGTCACCTGGGGGGGGGGGGGTGTTGGCGGAACTCCTGAGTCCTGAACGTTCGGACTCCGACTGTTGAGACGCTGAGAGAGCGCGCCGCCTTTTCACCTCACCAGAACTCTAATTATTTAGTATTTCATGTATAGCACAAAGGGAGAAAAATAAATGTGTTTTCTTTTTGGAACTGCTTCTGATTATTTCATGCTGGGTTCAGTCAGATACTGGACCGCTCCTCAATCCGCGTCTTACCCATAACACAAAAGTGACATTGCTTGCCTTCAAATACATATTTCATGAAAACCAGCGACCTTCTACAGGTTTTCCACTGTGCTGCTGCTGCCTTTCCTCATCTTTTGTTCACCACAAGGGGCAGCACCACATACAGAAGCAGAAAACGCAGCATAGAAGGAAGCCCAGAAAAAGAAGCCAGCTGTCGTTAGCACAGAATAAATAGCGCAGCGTGCGTTTTCTGTTCTGAACAGATTGGATAGCATGAAAACATTTTGACCCCCATTCATTGTGCCTTGCATCACTATAAGACATACTGATGTTTTTTATTTTTTATCTCACAAAGTTAAATGTTCTCGTGAACAGTCTTGCAAGGGCATCGCACCTTTGAACTTGTGCGAGAGTTTGAGGACACAGCAGCAGCAGCAAAACAGGATTAATTCAATCAATTTGTAACAAGGTGACATCCAGATTGAAAAGATGTTCCTCCTGGCTTGGCCGGGGGGGGGGGGGGGGGGGGGGGGGTTCCCCTTTTGCTGACGTGGTAGAGCCTCGGTGTCAAGTATGAACAGTCTGGCATTCGAGCCCCTCCCTTGCAATGGCCACAAAGATATGTCATCCGGTCACATATCTACAAACTTTAGCCCATTAACTATTATATTTATAAGAGATCAGCATTACAAAAACAAATGTTGGGCAATTGTTTTAATTAAAATGACTGGCATTTGGCTTATGTCTAAAACAGGTTAACCCGGGCAGCGCCACGTACCCCAGCGAGCTTACAAATAAATATTGATCCATCGACTGGTTCATAATACATCTACATCGATTCAGAGCTCTGTGTATTGATGTAGGTGTATCTATTATTTTAAAATCAATTTCCAATTTTTTATCAGCGCACATCACATGTGCACTCATCAGTGAATTCAATCTACGGTGCTCACATTCATATAACTTGTTAGGTCCCAGTCTGCTCGTAGTAACCACTGGGCGAAATATGACAATTAAGGCAAATATGGGATGAAACATACAGCAGAATGGGGAAGTAAAACAGGAGTAAAAGAATGGATAAAATGTGTTGCTGGGGATGATGCCAGAACATTTCCTTGGCACTGAAAATTAGGGATGGCAAACTTGAAACTCTGTTACAGAACATTTCAAAGCAACAACACATGCATTTTGGAATATTGTTTCCTAGTCTTCATGTGTAAAACCATGTGCTGTGAAAAATGAAGCCTCATTACATCTCCAAATAATGGTAAATGATGGCACTTTAGCAACACTTTTCCATCTGATGAAGATGCTCAACATGCAATGTTAAAGGCCATAAAAGGCAGTAATAATACTGGGCTTATTTTGGGCTTATTTATAAAGACGCAGTTGCTTATTTGTCTGCCAAGACCTGGTAACACACGAGAAAAACTAGTTAGCAAGGTACTGCTAATGCAACCACATGTCAAAGTAGTATTTACTGATTTAGTGACTGTTTGTAACATTTCAATATTACACACATCTTAATGACCACCACTGATTACAGCATTCAGTTGGTCTAACTGGAGCTGTCTTTCAGTGGTTCCAGTCCTTCGTCGCGAGTAGGACTGAGTATGTGGCCCTGGGGGACGCAAGGTCGAGGCCAAACACTGTCACCTGTGGGGTTCTGCAAGGGTCCGTTCTTGGCTCCACCTTATTTACCATCTATATGCTCCCCCTGGGTCACATCATTGGCAAGCATGGAATTTCCTTCACCTACTATGCCGATGATACACAGCTCTACCTGCGAACCGACCCCGCATCCCTGACAACCGCTCTGTCTACACTTAGAGCCTGCCTGGAAGAGATAAAGGCGTGGATGACAGGAAATTTCCTACAGCTAAACAGCACCAAAACAAAAGCCATCCTTGTTGGCACACCACATCAGCTCCACTCTCCCTCCATTACAGCTCTCTCATTTTCAGGCCACTCCATCCCCTTCTTCTCCTCTGTAACAACCCTTGGGGTCAGGTTTGACCCCACCCTCTCCTTTGATCCTCATATCCACCACCTCTGTTAAATCTAATTTTTTCCACCTTAGAAACATTTCTAAGCTCCGCCCCTCCCTCTCCTTCAGTGATGCTGAAAGGCTGGTCCATGCCTTTATCTCCTCCAGGCTAGATTATTGTAATGCCCTCTTCGTCGGGATCTCAGGCAGGAGCATGCAGAAGCTCCAGCACATCCAGAACTGTACTGCCCGCGTCCCAATGAGGAGTAACAAATATGACTACATCACTCCCATACTTCAATCCCTCCATTGGCTCCCGCTCCAGCAGAGGACTGATTACAAGAGCTACCTGCTGACTTCCCAGTGCCTCCATGGCCACACCCCGGACTACCTGACAGAGCTCCTCACTCCACACACCACCACCCGACGCCTCCGGTCCACTGACTCAAATCGGCTCTGCCAACCTCGGATCAAGCTCCGCACCATGGGGGACAGATCTTTTCATGCAGCTGCCCCACGACTTTGGAACGCCCTGCCCCAACACCTGAGAGCGCCACGGTCTGTGGAGTCTTTAAAAAGCAGCTTAAAACGTTTTTATTTAGGAAGGTTTTTAATGTGTAATTTTAATGTGTTTCTGTTCATTTTTATGCTGTAGCACTTTAATATTTTTTTGTAAATGTAAAGTGCGTTATAAATAAAATTTCTTATTATTATTATGATTATTATTGTTATTAAATAATTTGTTCAGTAAGTTCCACGAAACTCATAAAACAGGCAACTATACCAATCTCAGACCTAGGGAATAAGGAGTTGGGGGTATCAAAATGTAGACCTGGGTTGGAGTCCCAGTCACACTACCTGTCTGTGTCCATGGACAAGACATGTGATCTGCATTGTTCCAGTCCGCCCAGTTGGAAATGTTTACCACTCTTTGCTACTGAAGTAATTTGCATCATTTTGGCATCCTGTCCAGGGGAATCATAAACAATCACCTGCTTCACACTGCAGAATCCAGGGATAAGCACCTGCACCAATGGGAATTTTGGCCTATTTAGCATTCACAAACGGTTTGCCTGAGAAAAAACAGGCAGCTCTTTGTGACTAGACTTGGAAAATCAATATACAAGTTGGGGTTCGACCATACATACATCACATGTGCTTAATGCCAACTGTCTATGTCCTTGGACAAGACAAGAGACACTTGGGGAGGTTAAAGCAGTCAGCTTGAGACCAGAGGATCCTTGGCTCAAACCCCCATCAGACCACAAAATCATAAAGGGTCCTTGGGCAATATCCTGATTCCAGTGAGTGCCTTGCATGGCAGCACATTGACATCTCTGTGTGTGTGTGAATGTGAGGCATCTTTGTAAAGCACTATGAGCTTCTGATTCAGAGGGAAAAACACTATAATATGCATATGTCTCGGACATGAATAAGCAAAGCTCGTTAGCATCTCACCATGTCATTTAGGTCCTTCATACTTTATTTTGAGTAAATGCTTCAGGGGAGCATTAGCATGACTAAAACCTTTCAGCTTCAAAGGGGGGGGCTCCACCCTCCAGACCCTACGTCTTTTTAAGCATTTTCCTTATTTTACCTTTCAGCTTCTGGAGGAGCTCTGTCTCCATACTCCTTACCTTTTTAAGCATTTTTCTTTTTTGTTTTCAGGTGACCCCCACTAATTACAGTCCTCTTAACCCCCTGCCACTTTAAGCTTTTTTTTTTTAATGTAGATGTAAATTAATATTCAAAGTTTTCAGCTAGTTGACAGTAGGGCTACACAATATGGCCAAATTATCGTATCTCAATATTGTCATATAAATTGTCATGTAAATGTCACTTATATACATACTGTCCATATTCTTGAGTGGCTTAGGTGGGTACAGAGAGTTCCCATGGGATAAAAAAGCTTTTCAACCTACCATCCCTGGTTCTCAAGACCAGGCACCTAAGTGGCTCTACTCTCTCTCTCTCTCTCTTTTTTTTTTTTTTTTGTTTTAAAGATATTTAGGTCTACCTTAGTAAACACTAGTAGAGTTCCACCTTAGATTTGGAATGTATAATAGAAGATATACCTTACTGAATTTTCATATCAATATGATATAAGATATGACTATGATTTGACACAAAGTGCAGCAACAGTGAAAATTAAACATTCTTAAACAAAACAGTAATAATACCACACTCATTTTTGCACTCATCATAAGATCAGGATACTGTGCCCTCCAAAAGTATTGGAACACTTGAAATTTCACACATTTTAATTTGTTTATGCCATTTTAAATACAAGAAATACAAAAAAAAAAAAAAAAAAAAAAAAAATCAAGAATAAAAATTTCTAAAATTATCTTCCTCAAACTCAAACTGAAAGCAAATCTCTAAAACCTGATAAAACCTGTAAATAATAATCAGTTTTATTGCCAGTTTTCTTCAGACAAGTCAGAGGTTGGAAACATGAACATTTCCAAGTCACTGAATATGTCTTGGACATCAATTATGAAGAAATACAAAAGTTTCTTTCACCAACACATCAAATCTAGGCTTTCATCTCAAATGTACTTTCTGTGAAATTGCAGCTGAACTTTCAGGTCTTTTTAAGAAAATCCTCATCTACACCACTTCATCAGGAAGCTGGATTTTATATTTTTAATTAACTTATATCAAGTTGTAGAGATTTGCTTTTAGTTTGAGTTAAGGAAGATAATTTTAGAAAAAATGTATTTGAAATGGAATAAACACATTAAAATGTGTGAAATACCAAGTGTTCCAATACTTTTGAGGGCAACTGAAAAACACTGAGGAGCAGCATCTTACATCTCATATATAGTGCAGCAGATAAGAGAATATTTAGAGTGGAATCCTGCAAATGGTGATACAAACATCAAATTTGGCACAAATAATCCATAGACATTAACTCTTAAAAAAAAACTGATTGGCCACTTGAATTTTCAATAGGCAGCCAGGTAGGGGTCAATTGATTACACAGGGGTCAAAATTAAAAGATGCTCCAATCATATAGAAAAACTACACCACATTATTTTCCTGATGATAAAGATTCCAAAAAGGTATAGTTTGGATAATCTGTGACTGAATGTTATGGAGTTATGAGGTAAAAGCAGCAAGAATGGTGATAAAGGTCAGTTTCAGTTTGTTCAGGGGTCAAAAGTTAAAGTTGCTCCATTAATTTTGCTCCAGCTGTATTTGTGCTGAATTTGATGCTTGTATCACCATTTGAAGGATTGTTTCAGTTATCTGATGCACTAATAAGCCAACAGAGCATGAACAAGCTGCTGTCTGTGAGCTGTGTATATATAAGACCCCCCGAATTAAAGGAGAAATGCTGCTTTTAACAACCTGGACCTCATTTCTGGCATAAAATACAGTCGTTTACTCACAATATAAGTTTGGTGAGATTAGAAGTCCATAGTTCAAACGACATGTTCCGTTCAAATCTGAAGAAAACATTTTTCTTCTTCTACTAAGGTGGATTAGAACTTTTTGTGGTACACAGCACAAACTACTGGACAGGAGGAACCTAGCAGTCTAGGTGACTCACTAATTTCAAAATACAGGTATTTCAACCAGACATGTGGTGCCGTGACATGTCAATCATCTGTGTCCAATCAGATTTCAGGGGAGTCCAGTGAAACCCCGGCCTCTGTTCTAGCTCCACCCATGCCAGGAAGTGTTCAACAATGGACATTCCCTGTTTCACTGTGACTGAGAATTCGGCACTTCCTGTTTGAGTGTGACCTTGCCAATGAGTTCCCGCGATATTCCATGGGATCTCATCTGTCAATCCAGGAAGTGTTTGACATTTGAACATTTCCTGTTTTACTGTGGATTTGAATTTTGGCACTTCTTGTTTAGGACGCCCTGTACCATAAGTGAGCTTTGCGATGCTTCACTCATATATATGCACTCCATTTAACATTTGATCTGCATTGTTCCTGTCTACCAAGTAAATACTGTAGGTACCTGCTTCATGCCATGTTATCCTGGGATAAGTACCAATGCACATCAGAGTCTGTATATGACTTTACTGTTCTTTTGTTTTGCATCTGTGCACCTAAACCTTAATCAACAATCCACCACAGTGCAATAGGTGGTGGGGGATAACTTTATACGTGGAAGAGCTTTCTTGAGTTCTTTGTAACAGGTCTCAGACATGAGAATGATACTATAAATCATATAGTTAGAAACAGTATCAGTATCAGCTCAAGAATGGGCAACAATCTTAGATTTATTATTCAAAAGTATAAAAATCTTGTATAAAAATATAAAAATCTAAATGTTAAAACAAATACTTTAGGCAATTTATTGTCAGTTTTTATAGATATAATACACCAAGTGAGGAAGATGTACTAGTCTGTGGTCAAATTCTAGAACTTGTTGAGATGAGAGATAATTCTGTAAATGATGGATGCCTTAATAAACAGGAACTGCAATGGATTATTAATGATCTATCTTGCTCTTGAGATTTTTATTTTATTTTCACCTATTTGTTTTTCCTGTTTTCTGTTCTATTTTTATGTTGTATTTATGTGAAATATTTCACGAATAAAGATGTTAATAATAATATACACTTAGGAGCTCACTCATACTCAGTGGTGGGGACAGCTAATCCGCTAACTATTGAAGATAATGTTTTCATTATCGGATTAGGTTTTCAGATAACTTTGAAAACCATTATCAGACTAATTATCTTTCGATAAGCTTTAGTCCGATAATTTTTAGACCGCTAACGTATGTGACAGTGCTTAATTTGTAAAGTGGGAGGTCCCGGAGGATGGGTGGCTCCGGTGCAGAAAAAAAAGAAGGGCGGGGTGGGGGGGAGCTTGTGAACAACGCTGTGCGCCACACCGAAAATAAACTGGGCATGTATAGTAGGCCTAATAACGCTAGTCACACTAAATCCGGATAGAGTACAAATTCCTGTTTAATGATGTACAGTGGTCCCTCGTTTATCGCGGGAGTTACGTTCTAAAAATAACCCGCGATAAACGAAATCCGCAAAGTAGCCAGCGCTATTTTTTACAATTATTATAGATGTTTTAAGGCTGTAAAACCCCTCACTACACACTTTTCTCAAACAGGCATTAACATTTTCTCACTTTTCTCTCTTGTGCAAACACTCTCTTTTTTCTTCTGTGCGAGAAGATTATAAACAGACACACGCAGAACACAATGCGCAGCTCTCCCTTCGCCCACTGCCTCCGGGGGTACGGATGCGGGACCCGCAAAGAATCCAAGTCCTCGCTCGGTGGCCACGGAGCTCTGCGGCTATGGTCAACATCCGGATCAAAACAGCAAGCGTAGCCTCTGGACCTGTTGCCAGATTTGGCGTAATTCCGCACAGCAGACATGAGGGCGGTATGAGTGGCAGTGAGAGCAATCGCGGTGATTTTTTTTTTTATATTTTGTTAGTTAAGAGAGGTGGCGGATCACCGGATCCAGTATAAATAGCTGGCGGAGCCAACGTCAGAGGTTCTGGAGCGCGCGTCCGAGGTTCCGGAGCAAGCTCCGGCTTGCTCCCCCTCAAATTAAGCCTTGGTATGTGGTAAACAAAGCTGAATAAGAACAAACATTTCTAAAATTTAAAATCAGTTGAGCACCTACCTGTTAAATGTTTTATAGCAGATGTGTAGTTCTACCCTTCGTAAACAGAGAACAAGTGGTTTCATAAGAAACGGCTCTATCCTCTGCAGACAAAGAAGAACTAATCACAAAAAAAGAAAAAAAAATCATCTCTTTTGACCCCATACTGTTACGCTGGCAATATCACCCAAGTCATCCAGAGGCATACATGTTTAATTTATGGTTACAATTTTAACCAAACTAATTTTGGACAAGTTATTTAAATTAACATCACATCTGAGGTTTATAAAATGAAAATATCAGATATATATTTTAGTTTTAAAGTAATGTGCTAATTTTGAAGTGTGGAGATGCTGTGCCCAGCAGCAGTGCATTATGGGTATCTCAGTACATTCACGACAGAAGAAATGCATTTGAGACGCTCTGATCAGGCTCCATATGGACAACAGCATTAAACTCTTTGTATATTGTGCCTAAAACTCTCGTGAATATATTCTGTGAGTTTATAGACGTTGTTATTGCGTTTGTGTTTCTTAAATTCCACGCACCTTAAACGTAGCAGACACGGATTATCTGGAATTTTGTTTTGGCAAGTTTTCATGGCCTCTACTGCCATCTACTGGCCAGTAGTGTTCATGGCAGTATTCGCCCTAAAGATGGGCAGACACTGTACAATATTTTCAATCACTGTACTCGGCTACAGCTCAAACTGTATGACAAAACCACATAGTGTAAAAGTTCAGAGTGCACAATTTATGTTCTCACACACATTGTACATTCAAAAACCACGTCGGACTCGTGTTTCCAGAAGCAAAACGTAAACAGAAGCTTTTTTTTCAAACTTTATTTACATTTCTTATTTTTACAAAAACTCTCGATGGGAGACATCAAAGTTTAAAAAAAATGACAAGACTTTACATGAGTTGAAGAAAGGGGGGAAAAAGAAACAGAAGCTGCTCTCCCAAAGAAATGATCACTGTTTATGCTCTCTCCGGTGTTAGCACAGGCACAGTGCGAGAGGTTGGACACTTGTAGCACTTCAGCAGCGGGATACCCTCACGACGCTCGAACCAGAATATCAAACAGGTTTGATTTTCATCCGACCACCATACGATTGCTGATCAGAAGGTGGTCGTGAGAGGTTAAACGCAACTTGTTACTCCATGTATACTACACGATGCAGGATGCAGGATTAACCTGAAACTCGGCGCAATCCAAAAAATTCTCACGAGTGAAAAATTGGCTGAAAAAGGGCCAAAACTCGCACAGTGTAAGCCCAGCTTAAGTACTGAGCGTTTGGCACCAGTAGATCATGGCAGTGTTCTATTTATTTTGACACCGTTTATATCAGACGGTTGTCTAATTACAACTTCGTTTTTTTTTTTGAAAATGCCTTTTTTTTAACAAATAAAAATGGCATATTTTACAAAAGCACATTTATCTGTAAACACCAACACATGACACACCTCACATTAACGTGCTGGTGTTTACATATAATGAATGTGTCAACTAACCAGTGTTAGCGGAGGCACATACCCATAATCCTTTGCCATCTGTCTGTGTTTGTTACAAAACTTCAGAATTAGTGCATTATTCAACATTAAAAGATATATGTTATATTTTAACTTTGTACAAATGACAGACTTGACATTAATGGAGTTATTCTATCAGTATTAATTTTATTTATACACCAAACCATAAGTCAGCACTGACCTCCTGACGGCAGAGGTCAGGCAGAGCTGCTCATATAAATGCTACTCCTCTCAACTGCTTTGCTATGGGAAGCCATGTAGTAAGCAGGAGCTTCCAGCAGGGGGCAGGGCACTCAAAGACAGAAGTGCTGACTCATTGTTTGGGTCTGTCGTCACCTTTGATGCTCCCAGAAGTGATCATGGTGTTAAAACACTTGTTAGTAGTTGCAAGTGTACTGGAGACAATACTATCAGTTATCAAGTTGTTCACCAATGAATATGGCTTCATACATCCTGAAGAAAACCATACACCCTTCGGCCTCAGGGTGTATGGTTTTCTGTGAAGGCAGGACACAATGCGCGTGCTCCCTTCGCTCACTGCCTCCGGGTGTATGGATGCAGGACCACAAAGAATCCAAGTCATGGCCACGGAGCTTTGCGGCTGTGGTTACCGAGACCATGCAGCGGGCACTGCGCATCAGAACAGCGAGCGTAGTCTCTGGACCTGAACACAATGCGCTGTTAAAAAAAAAAAGAAGCATGCAAAATTGCACAAAAAAATCTGTGAAACTGCGAGGCCGCGAAAGGGAGTTACGTTCTAAAAATAACCCGCGATAGGCGAAATCCGCAAAGTAGTCAGCGTTATTTTTTACAATTATTATAGATGTTTTAAGGCTGAAGAAACCCCTCACTACACACTTTATACACTTTTCTCAAACAGGCATTAACATTTTCTCTCTTTTCTCTCCTGTGTAAACACTCAAAGTTCAAACCTTAGTAGAAAAATAAATAGAACGTTTTCCTATAAATAATTATGATGGCTTTTTGAACTAAGGAATTTAATTTTAACGATAAACCTATGAGGTTGGACACATAAGAAATTATTAATAGTGACTCACCAGTATTTCACAGTTCCTCTGACCGCACCTCTTCGTCGTGGCGCCGCTCCGCTGTCTGGATTGGCTGATTACTCGGGTGGTATGAAAAATATTACCCGTCCACGAAAAGGGTGTATTGCTATTTATTCTTTAGTGTTTTATCCAATCATATTAGCGTATCATTTATAGGTATATGATAATGGAATTTATTGGTTATCTGTAGCTTCTGATAAATTTTTGGGTGGTTTATCAGTTTAGCTTTATAAAAGATAACTTTTCAGTTAGCTGATTATCTGTTATCGAAGCTAATTTTTTGGTTAGCTGTGCCCACCACTGCTCATACTCATGCTGTCATTCTTAAAACAAGAATGTTTTGAAAACAGTTTAAATTAATTGACAATAAAATAAACCTAAATATTCTGATATGGTCATAGTAAAAATGTCATTTCTTTTTACCCACAGAGGCTAAACTACCCTGTAATGGTGCATTATGTAGTTGCACAGCATTATGTTACAACTTCACAAAATAATTGTTCAGGATTCCCACCAGAGATCCAGTACAGATCTGCATCAGGAACTTTTATGGTTGGAAAAACGCTCACAGTCCCTGGTCTTCTCAAGTGGTCTTGATGGGACTAATCACAACCTAGCCTGCTTCACTACTGAGCTTTAACTTAACAAAATATAATATTTTTCATTTCATTATGCAATAAAACCATTGTACGCTTTTGCTTTAATAATAATATAGTAATAATTTGTAATAACCTCAAAACAAGACATTCTAATAATAATGTAGAATGGATGAGAATGGATGTCTTTAAGAAATGATATTGCACAGAGGCATGAATTCAGACTGATTTCAGTAACAATAATCATGCAGCCATAGTGAGACTGCAGTAAAATACAAACCCCAAAACATTTCTTTTGTGGCTCACTTTTTGTATATTCCCCAAGGCCCTGGCACATAACATTTTATTGTTTTATTCACTGTCTGTGCTTATCTACGAGTCCATGCATCATTTTTTAAAATATATTCTGTTCCTCATGTGTACGGATGAAGACACCCATTTTGAATGGTTATTACATAAAGCATATTATATTTTCATAAATTATATCATGAATTATTTTTCTGTTTAGTCCTCTTCAGGGCCATGGGAGGATGGGAGCCTGTCCCAACAGCATCACATGTTCATCAGAAAAACAAAGAAAAAAGAAGCAATTTCTGCATTTATTACAAAAATCAGGCAAATTTGTTGCATATAGCATTCAGGCTTTTTAGTACAAAATGCATAAGATCATTATAAAGCACGGGGGTTATTACATAATGAAGTGAGAATTTAATGTGTTTTGTTGAGTTATTAAATTATGTGGTATTATCATATTACACATTGTTACATAAATATATGAGTCCAATGACAAGTAAATTAATAAAAATAAAATAAAATAAACATTTTAAAGGTGTGCGATGTACACAAATGTAATGATACAACCTGACTGGAAATTGGAATAATTTTAATGGTGTGGGAGAATCTGTGCTTTTGTTATGAGTTAATGCGTAAGGTTCAGTTAAAAAAAAAAAAAAAAAAAAATACAGAATTTAATGTGAGACACATGTGCTCTATGCTGTCCTTTAAAATACCAATCAACACATCTGGCTGCACATTAATTAAGAATAATTTTGTGGACTGTTTATATTGATTTTCCACTGCCAAACATTGATCACCTCAGTTTATTAAAGAGTCACTAACCCACAATAGTTTGTGATTAAGAATACAATAAACCAAGTGCTACAAGATGTAACACTTGGTTTATTGTATTCTTAATACAATAAACCAAGTGCTATTGTATTCTGGTAGGCACAGTTCCGCTAATCCAGTAACCGCTAATTATCAAAGCTACTTTTTTCATAATCGGATTATCTTTTCAGATAACTCTGAAAACCATCAGCGGACCAATTATCATTCGATTTTGGTCTGATAATTTTTAGACCGGTAACACATTTTTGCAGGCGTGGTGAATAAAGCTTAACAGTTAGAAACTTTTATGAAGTCTAGTATCAAAGATTTGAGTATCTACCTGTTAAATGTTTTGTAGTAGATATACAGTTCTGTCCTCTGCAAACAGAGAAGAACTAGTTTCAGAAGAAACCACTCTGTCCTCTTTAGACAGAGAAGAATTAGTCACAGAAAAGAAAGAAAACTAAAGGAAAAAGAAATTCTTTTGACACCGTACTCATTTGTTCGCAGCATCACCCAAGTCATCCAGAGGCATACAGTTTTAACTTATGGTTACAATTTTAACCAAACTAATTTCGGACAAGTTATTTAAATTAACGTCATGTCTGAAGTTTTATAAAGTGAAAACATCAAATATATCTTTTACTTTTAAAGCAATGCATGAATTTTGAAGGTTTTAGTGTGGACATGCCTCGGCAGTGCATTATGGGTAAGTTCACGACAGGAGAAATGCATTTGAGACGCTCTGATCAGGCTCCACAGGGAAAACAGCATTAAACTCTTTGTCTATTGTGCCTAAAACTCTTGTGAATATATTCTCTGGGTTTATAAGCATTGTTATTGTGTTTGTTTTATGTAAAACTCTCAGAAGGAGCTCAGGTTGCTTCGCCATTATTTTCAATTGGAATCACTGTGAGCTGCAATCGCTTCCTGTTTGCTCTTTAACGTCCTGTTATGTCATACACTGTCTGTCCTTTTTGTTCCAGAGTAATATACACTCAACAAAAAATATAAACGCAACACTTTTGGTTTTGCTCCCATTTTGTATGAGATGAACTCAAAGATCTAAAACTTTTTCTACATACACAATATCACCATTTCCCTCAAATATTGTTCACAAACCAGTCTAAATCTGTGATAGTGAGCACTTCTCCTTTGCTGAGATAATCCATCCCACCTCACAGGTGTGCCATATCAAGATGCTGATTAGACACCATGATTAGTGCACAGGTGTGCCTTAGACTGTCCACAATAAAAGGCCACTCTGAAAGGTGCAGTTTTGTTTTATTGGGGGGGATACCAGTCAGTATCTGGTGTGACCACCATTTGCCTCATGCAGTGCAACACATCTCCTTCGCATAGAGTTGATCAGGTTGTCAATTGTGGCCTGTGGAATGTTGGTCCATTCCTCTTCAATGGCTGTGCGAAGTTGCTGGATATTGGCAGGAACTGGTACACGCTGTTGTATACGCCGGTCCAGAGCATCCCAAACATGCTCAATGGGTGACATGTCCGGTGAGTATGCCGGCCATGCAAGAACTGGGACATTTTCAGCTTCCAAGAATTGTGTACAGATCCTTGCAACATGGGGCCGTGCATTATCCTGCTGCAACATGAGGTGATGTTCTTGGAAGTATGGCACAACAATGGGCCTCAGGATCTCGTCACGGTATCTCTGTGCATTCAAAATGCCATCAATAAAATGCACCTGTGTTCTTTGTCCAGACGCCTGCCCATACCATAACCCCACCGCCACCATGGGCCACTCGATCCACAACATTGACATCAGAAAACCACGCACCCACACGACGCCACACACGCTGTCTGCCATCTGCCCTGAACAGTGTGAACCGGGATTTATCCGTGAAGAGAACACCTCTCCAATGTGCCAAACGCCAGTGAATGTGAGCATTTTCCCCACTCAAGTCGGTTACGACGACGAACTGGAGTCAGGTTGACACCCCTATGAGGACGACGAGCATGCAGATGAGCTTCTCTGAGACGGTTTCTAACAGTTTGTGCAGAAATTCTTTGGTTATGCAAACCGATTGTTTCAGCAGCTGTCCGAGTGGCTGGTCTCAGACGATCTTGGAGGTGAACATGCTGGATGTGGAGGTCCTGTGCTGGTGTGGTTACACGTGGTCTGCGGTTGTGAGGCTGGTTGGATGTACTGCCAAATTCTCTGAAACACCTTTGGAGACGGCTTATGGTAGAGAAATGAACATTCAATACACGAGCAACAGCTCTGGTTGACATTCCTGCTGTCAGCATGCCAATTGCACACTCCCTCAAATCTTGCGACATCTGTGGCATTGTGCTGTGTGATAAAACTGCACCTTTCAGAGTGGCCTTTTATTGTGGACAGTCTAAGGCACACCTGTGCACTAATCATGGTGTCTAATCAGCATCTTGATATGGCACACCTGTGAGGTGGGATGGATTATCTCAGCAAAGGAGAAGTGCTCACTATCACAGATTTAGACTGGTTTGTGAACAATATTTGAAGGAAATGGTGATATTGTGTATGTGGAAAAAGTTTTAGATCTTTGAGTTCATCTCATACAAAATGGGAGCAAAACCAAAAGTGTTGCGTTTATATTTTTGTTGAGTGTATATAAGATGTCTGAAATTCGGTTTGCATTTATTAAATTCCACGCATCTTAAACATAGCAGACACGGATCATTTATTTGGAATATTTGTTTTAGCAAGTTTTCAGGGTCTCTACTGCCATCCCCTGGCCAGCAGTGCTCATGGGAGCATTCGCCCTAAGTATTGAGATATCACATAATCCTTTGTGCACCAGAGAGTTGCTGCAGTGGATGAAAAGCATTAAAAATGTACATTTTGGTTGTATAATGTTAATTTACAATTGTCGTCATGTGTTTTCTCTCTGTGTTGTTTAAACCGCATCAACTCTCTGGTGCGCAAAGGAATATGGGTTAGGGTCTGAGCGTCTGGGCGCTAGTAGATAGCAGTGTTCTTTGCATTTTGACACGGTTATATCAGACGGTTGTCTAATCACAACTTGACTTTTGGCTTTTGCAAATGGCTTTTTTTTTTTACTAACAACAACAACAACAAAAAAGGCATATTTTACAAATGCACATTTATATGTAAACACCAACACACACCTCATATTAATGTGTTGGTTTGTACATGAATGAGTCAACCAATTAGTGTTAGCGGAAGCTCATTTTACTCATAATCCCTTTGGCATCTATCTGTGTTTGTTAAACTTCAGAATTAGTGCAATATTTAAAATTAAAAGATGTGTTATATTTTAACTTTGTACAAATGACAGAATTGACATTAATGGAGTTATTCTATCTGGATTAATTTGATTTATAAATCAAAACCATAAGTCAAAACTGCTTTATTTTCCAAGCCCTCTGCCTCACAGCAGGACTTCACTTCAACAAAATGCATAGTAAATAAGAGCTTCCAGCAGTAGGCAGGGCGTACAAAGACAGAAGTGCTGACTCATTGTTTAGGTTTGTGATCGCCTTCGATGCTACCAGAAGCGATCGTGGTGTTCAAACTCAAAATTGGCTTGTTAGTAGTTGCAAGTGTACCGGAGACAATACTTAAAGTTATCGGTTAGCTGTAGCTTCCGATGATTTTTTGGGGATTTATCAGGTTAGCTTCATAAAAGATAACTTTTCAGTTAACTGCATGCAAGATGATGGTGCGACGGTTCATGCACGTGGGAACACAGTGCCACCAGCTGCACAATGTGGTTATACATCGTGCAGCTGGTGTGAAGAAACAAAAAAAAAAATACATGCTGAGATGCTTCCGTGCATGCGGAAACACAACAGCTTTTCCCCAGCAGTTGTGCGATGTGTTACCACGCAGCTGAAAAAACAAAACAAAAAACATGTCACCCACAGGATTTGAACCCGCACCTTCCAAAAGCTCTGATTACAGCCACAAATTTTACCAAGTACCTGCCTTATATCAGGAAGCACATGGATGTATTAAAAAAATGAAAATGACGCCCCATATGTAAAAAACATTGCATTGTATTAAATCCCTCTCATCAAGCAGGCAATAGAAATATGATCCGTCTGTTCCTCTGTAGATGATTGATGGTCACTGACATACAGTCGTGAAATCACATGACTGAGAGCAGTTCGCTTGTCTCATTCATGACCACATCTGCTGGTGCGTGTCCAGCCAGCCCGCGCGCGTCTTGCCAACATGCATGTCTTGTGGACGGCATGCCGCAGGGTGGGTGACATGACAGTCAGATCTCCTGCTGCGTGTTATGATGGTCCTTTTCAACCTGGGGACACCCTGTCCATGTGTGCGCCATGCACGTGCTTGCTGCAGCCCTTCGACACAGTGACATATGTTTTTATTTTTGTCCACTTGATGACAGCAAACAGACACATGTGCGTCACAGTGGTCAGTTGTTAGTCCATGTCCGTCCAAACACAGTACTGTCCAGCTGGGATGTCCAGAATGACAGATCTCCACGGCCGCTTCTGTCATAGCCACAACTCCTGTCAGTTCAGCTCACACACCAAAGCCACATTCGTGGGGCACTTAGACAAATTTCACTGTGAGTACGACAGTGATTGTCTGCAGTCTGTTGTTGTGCCAAGAGTGTGAATGGCCACACATTTTCTAAGTCCCATACAAATGGTATTAGATGTTCGTGTGTGTCAGCCGGAATTTGGCCAACACCTGCCGCGAGAGGGTTCGATGGGCTCGCACAGCGCACACTCTGTCTTGCAGCTGCTGGTGTGCGCAAATAGTGTAGTAACAGGTGTACGAGGCATTGGAATCAGCTACGAAATTACACGGTTTGCATCTGATTCCTGCTTCATGTGCACTTAATGCGCAATTCGACCAAATTTGTACTATGTGTGAAGGGGCCATAAATAAGTTCCACCTGTTTCCATATAAATGAGAACTGTGTAATTTACTCCACGAGTGATATTTGTTTGCCACAAAGTCAACATGTCAATCCTGTCGCAGACTTTCAAAAAGCCTGAGGTTTATTGAAGAATAGCATGCGGAAATATGACACTGTACATGTAGCCAAAAAAAAAAAAAGAAAGAACTACGTTTGAATACAAGCCTGTGGCTATATAACGGTAAACATGAGCGACAGAGCAAAATTTTAATAACTGGAGGAGCAGACTACTGTCATTTGTCAAACCACCCCAAAACAACATGTTTTTATTGTATTACAAGAAAGAAACGGTGGCTGATGTAGTTAGCACGTCATTACGTATAAGTGTTTCTTCTGAGGGATGCAAAGTCAGGTTTGAGTGAAGTTCCCACCAGCATTTATAATCAGGATTTTTAAAGTGCACATTTTAAACTTTTAGATGGCATCAATCACTGATGTGAAGATTAAAGACAAGATGATTGATATTTCACATCCCTTGTGCTTTAATAATAAATCAGAGTCAGTGCCGTTCAGAGAAATCAGCCGCTCTCTGTGTCATACGCCTCGCTGACAGCAGATCGTGTTTTTGCCTTAACAATTGAATATTGATTTCCACAGCTACACTGATCATTAATTTCAACAGGATGACCAAACTGTCAAATACTCAAGTTTCTTTCCTTAAATTCTCCATGGATACTCAGCCTGTTGAGCAATGCCCACTTTTTTTGGTCGACAGTTAAAATTTCCTCGCCTACAAGATAAAAGCCTTGTAGCTTTGTACAGTCAGCATGAAAAAGTAATAACACTCAGCACTTAGATGTTGGAAGTCATGTTTGAAGAAGAGTTCCACCAAAAAGCACAGACCACTAAACTGGTTGATGTCTGACATGCCCACGTGGTGTGTTGAAGAGACGCAACCTCACTGAAAGGAGGAGGGAGGTGTGGTCAGTAGATTAATTCTTTCAATTTTAAGGAATAGGCCCATAAACAAGTTGTTGCTTTGAGAAAGGGCAAAAACAACACAAATTAGGTCATAAATCACCAGTCATTAAGGACTGTCTGCTGTTCCAGGTGAGCAAAGAACTCATTCTTGGGTTGGTGGAGCCGACCTGCCTTTGGTTTCATAATGTTGTACCCATGTTCATCTATTGGGTGGGGGGTGAGTACAATTCTGTCCAAAATTGTTGCAAATGAGCCCCAAAATAATTTTATGCTGTCTCTCAACCATAGACGGTTGCTCAAAGGCCATGTTGTCATGATGACATCATCCCCTCAAAACTGACCAATCGCAGTTTGCCATAATTCACCCGTTTATCTTGCAAGAACAACACAATAACCACCAATAGTACTGCCACTTATACAGTAGTGTTCAGAATAATAGTAGTGCTGTGTAACTAAAAAGATTAATCAAGGTTTTGAGTATATTTCTTATTGTTACATGGGAAACAAGGTACCAGTAGATTCAGTAGATTCTCACAAATCCAACAAGACCAAGCATTCATGATATGCACACTCTTAAGGCTATGAAATTGGGCTATTAGTAAAAAAAAGTAGAAAAGGGGGTGTTCACCATAATAGTAGTGTGGCATTCAGTCAGTGAGTTTGTCAATTTTGTGGAACAAACAGGTGTGAATCAGGTGTCCCCTATTTAAGGATGAAGGCTGCACCTGTTGAACATGCTTTTCTCTTTGAAAGCCTGAGGAAAATGGGACGTTCAAGACATTGTTCAGAAGAACAGCGTAGTTTGATTAAAACGTTGATTGGAGAGGGGAAAATTTATACGCAGGTGCAAAAAAATTATACGCTGTTCATCTACAATGATCTCCAATGCTTTAAAATGGACAAAAAAAAAAAAAAAAAAAAAAAAAAAAAAACAGAGACGCGTGGAAGAAAACAGATAACAACCATCAAAATGGATAGAGGAATAACCAGAATGGCAAAGGCTCACCCATTGATCAGCTCCAAGATGATCAAAGACAGTCTGGAGTTACCTGTAAGTGCTGTGACAGTTAGAAGACGCCTGTGTGAAGCTAATTTATTAGCAAGAATCCCCCACAAAGTCCCTCTGTTAAATAAAAGACATGCAGAAGAGATTACAATTTGCCAAAGAACACATCAATTGGCCTAAAGAGAAATGGAGAAATATTTTGTGGACTGATGAGAGTAAAACTGTTCTTTTTGGGTCCAAGGGCCACAGACAGTTTGTGAGACGACCCCCAAACTCTGAATTCAAGCCACAGTTCACAGTGAAGACAGTGAAGCATGGTGGTGCAAGCATCATGATATGGGCATGTTTCTCCTACTATGGTGTTAGGCCTATATATCGCATACCAGGTATCATGGATCAGTTTGGATATGTCAAAATACTTGAAGAGGTCATGTTGCCTTATGCTGAAGAGGACATGCCCTTGAAATGGATGTTTCAACAAGACAATGACCACAAGCACACTAGTAAACGAGCAAAATCTTGGTTCCAAAACAACAAAATTAATGCCTCGCAGATGTGAAGAAATCATAAAAAACTGTGGTTATACAACTAAATACTAGTTTAGTGATTCACAGGATTTCTAAAAAAGCAATTTGAACATAACTGTTTTGAGTGTGTAGCGTCAACAGCAGATGCTACTATTATTGTGAACACCCCCTTTTCTACTTTTTTTAACTAATAGCCCAATTTCATAGCCTTAAGAGTGTGCATATCATGAATGCTTGGTCTTGTTGGATTTGTGAGAATCTACTGAATCGACTGGTACCTTGTTTCCCATGTAACAATAAGAAATATACTCAAAACCTGGATTAATCTTTTTAGTCACACAGCACTACTATTATTCTGAACATTACATTCTGTACATCCACTAAGTGCAAAAACATAGGCTACATTAAAATGTGCATACTGTACTAGATTTATTTATTTATTTATTAGTTTATTTGACAGGGACAATACAATCAGACATAGCTATAAATCAAAGCTTGTAGCTGATATACAGAGTATAGCAACAAGTGCTAATTTACAACTCCCGTCCCTGGTTAGGCTTTTCTACTCTAACACGACCTAAAAAACATCTTAATTTACATTTGAACATCTATAATAAATACAACAGTGCAATTCAAACTTTCATCTCACTCATCTCATTCATTCACTCTCATATGTTTACTGGTGGGTACAGTTTTGGTTTGATTTAAGCCAAGATTTAAGTTTAAAGGTGAACATTTTCAACTCACTGATGGCCTTAATATCTGTGGGCAGTGAGTTCTACAGTTTACAGCTTTTGTAAGAAAAGGCTGACTGTCCAAATGAGGTTCTGCACTTGGGGATGGTACAGTTATGATTTAAGCTACCTCTTGTTGTCCTGCTGCTGTTTGGTCTCCCTATAAATTCCCTAAGTAGTTCTGGAGCCAAATTGTGGTAGCATTTAAAAAATAATTTTAGAAAACAGAAATTGCTAAAACTGTCAAAACTCAATAAGTTATGTTTGTGGAGGATTTGACAGTGGTGATGACTGATTGGTTTTCTGTCCATAATTTTGATTGCTTGATTGTAAAGTGAACCAATGCGCTTTGTGGCTGAAGGAGCTGCCTGAGCCCATGCAGTCATGCAATAGGAAATATGAGAGAATATCATCCCATGCATGTACAGCAGGGCCGCCTGGTTTGGAATGAAGTACATGATAAGTCTAAAACAATTTATATTTCTTTGTATTGTTTTGGATATTTTCTTTACATGTTCATCAAATTTTAGTTGCGGGTCAAGGACCAATCCTAGATATTTCATTTCATTTACTTGTTGTATTTCGTTGTTTTGGAAAATTATTTTAAAATTGTGTTCTAATTTTTGTTTTTTGATTGAAAAGCACATAGACACTGTTTTAGTGAGGTTAGGGACTAATTGATTTTTGAAAAGCCACTGTCTAACCTCAGCCATACATGCAGATAAAACATCTGCAGCTTGCTCTGGTGTCTTTGTGGGTGCATAAAAAAACTGCATCGTCCGTGTAAAGTTGGCAGCAAACACCTGGGCAAGATAGTGGAAGGTCATTTATAAAGAGACCAAAAAGCAGTGGTCCCAGTATGGAGCCCTGAGGTATTCCCATCGAGATGTTTATCAGGGAGGATTTGTTCTTGGCCACTCTCACACACTGCTCCCTATCCTGCAGGAAAGAGGTGAACCACTGCATCACCTTCGAGGAGATGTTAAATGTGGACATTTTGGCTAAAAGGAGGCTATGATTGACTGTTTCAAATGCCTTTTTAAGATCCAAAAACACAGCTTCTACCACTTCACCCTTGTCTAGTGAATTTTTAATGTTTTCTATGAAGCAGCAGTTGGCTGCTTAGATTAGATTTGATTAGATTAAATAGATAGAACTTTATTAATCCCTTGGGAAGACTCCCTCAGGGAAATTGAGGTTCCAACATTGCGTAGTAGCACACAGGTGAAATTAAAAAAATAAATTTGCAAAATGTAAATCCAAATATAAATACCAGAAATACTGCTTGCTATTGGCTTACTGGCTATTACTGTTCCTCTCCTTCCTTTCCCCTGTCTTCCTGTTACTCCTCCTCCCCCCGAGTGAGGAGTTGTACAGTCTGATGGCCTGAGGGACAAAGGAGTTTTTCAGTCTGTTGGTCCTGCACTTGGGATGGAGCAGTCTGTGACTGAAGAGGCTCCTCTGGTTGCTGATAACGGTGTGCAGAGGGTGACTGTCATCGTCCCTAATGCCCTAACCTACTATAGTAGGCAAAAAGCACCATACACAATCTGTAAGGTGTCCAAATACTCGGTATGCATTTAGTAGTAGAAGAAAGGCACTTGGATGATCTATGACCTCCTGAGTGCACAAACGGAGGCCTTTACAATATCCTATAATGCAGCTGTAGCCAGGTAATTGAAAAAGAACAGCTTCCTGGGAAAATTCAAAGAAGATAGCGGACATAGATGAAAAATCTAGTGGCATCTGTCAAATTGTACAAATGCACATCAGGAGCGAGTTTAAAAAGGAGGCCATTGCAAAACAGAAATTTTGACTGCATATGTGGGTATCTGCATGTGATTGATTAATGTCTGGGTCAAAGGACATGTAAGATGGTAGTGGCCTAGTACATCTGTATTGTGTCCTGACTCGCTCACTTACCATTATTATATACTATAGTAACTGCTGGGTTGCATTTATTAACTGACGAAAGTACATAGGGATAGGTTTAAAGACAGCAAGCAGCCTTTACTCCCTGTCCCCATGTCATAGTTTTGGTTTTTAAGAGGCAGCCATGTTACCTGCTTGTTAGGAATTATCAACAAATCAGATCAGTATATAAGGAGGTAAGAAATGAGACTGAGTGATTTTGAAGAAAAAACCTTTCAGGCTGAAATGATATGTTGGCTAGACTCACAAGTCAGACATTTTACAATTTGGTTGTACCATGAAATGTGTCTGGCTGTCCTATAAAAAGAAAAGGAAAGAAACTCCTATTTCAAAAAGCTTTGAAAGTCGATATGAAAGGAAGCACAGGCAGTACTGCATTCAGAAGAAAATCCAGCTGTGGGAATGAATAACCCCAAAGTCTGGTACTTTTTTAGGAAGTGAAAACCTTTGGCCATCATGAAACAAAATCTGTGCTATGTTAGCAAGAGTTTGGCTCGGCAGAAAATGAATCATCCCAGACAGGAAGTGGTCTGAACCCACCTCTGTTAGGGAACCTTGCAGCTGCCTTTGGAGCTTGTAGATCCGTGGTTCTCAACCTTTGTCAGTGATGTACCCCCTGTGAAAATATTTTGTTATCCAAGTACCCCCTAACCAGCAAAAAGCATTATGGATGAGAAAAAAGGTTAAATGCAGCACTGCGTCATCACTGTATGATTTATTCAACTTTGTAACTGAAAACATTACTCATTTGTAATGGTCTCTCTTGCCGCGGAGGCTCTGAGATGACCTGAATTCAGAAAGTTTCCTCTTAAAAAACTCACCAACATGACATGCATGTTTTGTCTGAAGATGTTCTGGCTTCATGATACTGTTGGCTAATTTATCACCATAGATGAAACACAATACATGGGTGGGTTGCAACTTGTGGATGTAAATCCGATTAAAACATACTTTTCTGAATGTTGCCGGAATTTTGCCAGATCTGGTTTCACCTTCTTTGGCACTCGCCTGACCGGATTTTCAGAGGCATTGCTGCAATGCTTCAAGCACAACTCCATTATTTGAGTTGTCAAGGCAATAGTGATTGACAGGTGATGCCTTGTGGCACATTCCATGCTGGGTCAAACCATCCTGGAATGGGGGAGACTGGGTTTTTTAGGATAATTAAATGAAATAGCCTACTGAATCTAAAATTCAGTTTGAACTTGCACTTGTATTTTATTAAATAAGTATTTTAAACAATTTTTGAACTGATGGCATTTTAAAAAAATATACAACCCCAATTCCAATGAAGCTGGGACGCTGTGTAAAATGTAAATAAAAACAGAATACATTGATTTGCAAATCCTCTTCAACCTATATTCAATTAAATACACCACAAAGACAAGATATTTAATGTTCAAATTGATAAACTTTATTGTTTTTGTGCAAATATTTGCTCATTTTTAAATGGTGGTGGGACAGTGGTAAACATACCACTTTTTGAAACATGTTGCAGGCATCCATTTCAAAATGAGCAAATATTTGCACAAAAACAATAAAGTTTATCAGTTTGAACATTAAATATCTGGTCTTTGTGGTGTATTATATTGAATATAGGATGAAGAGGAATTGCAGATCATTGTATTCTGGTTTTATTTATTACACAACATCCCAACGTCATTGGAATTGGGGTTGTATATTTATGTTTTAAATATCACATACCCCTCACCCCCCCAGAGTGCCTTAAAGTACCCCCAGGGATACGCATACCTCCATTTGAGAAGTACAGTTGTAGATCAATTGGAAGCTACTTCATGACGGAATAACTGCTATTTAACACACACACACACACACACACACACACACACACACACACACACACACACACACACACACACACACACACACACACACACACACACACACACACACACACACACATCATCATCATGCTTCTCAAATGTGACCTTGAAAACACTGGGCACAAAAAGTAAATTAATAAAACAAAAGGAAGAACATGCTCTGTGCTTTTATTTTTATTTCTGCATGAACATTCTAATAAATCAGGACACTGGTTTTAAACAAAAAACAGCTAAAAATTTTAGAAAGATAGGTGAAGCTCAGTGGTAAAATATGTCATTTCATACCAAGGATACAAGTTATTTTATGCTTTTTGTCTCCTTTCTGAGTGAGAAGTGTCAATCTTAAAGACAGCAAGACCAGACCGGAGATGATATCGATATGCAAATGCTACTCTATTACATCTACTAAAATTAACAACCAAAGACGGCCAAAATTTGGCTGGGTAGAAGAATCATTTTCTCAGTCATAAAGTGCATTTGTAAAAACTCTATGATCAGCATGGCTGACAATGCTCAAATTCAAGCATTCAAAATGTTTGGCTGGATAAATCATTTTCAGTAGTTTCTTGCGTCTGCAGATATTTTTTGAAACTGCCATGTTTACAGAATACTTTTTGAAAATGACAAAGAATAAGTTTGTATAAGGAAAGTTCTGTGTGGACAAGGCATCTGTATCAGCCTTGAGGCCCATTAGTACCACGCTAATCGTCGCATTCTGGAGCACGAAGCACATGTTAGTCTACGACTTCCACCTGGATGGGATGGAGGTCCATTGCAGGTTATTTATCATATATCATTTACAGCTGAGTGGACAGGGACAATGCAAATGATAAAATGTGTTGTGTAAGAACATGAATAATGAGACTGGGAAATTAACCCAGCGGTACATATTGGAAGCCCAACTGCAATCCCATGGTTCCTATTTGTATATTTTATAAATGATTTATGATTTTTCTACAAGTGATCATTATTTCTTCCATGCAGTACTTGACTCACTTGATGAAACTCTTTTCAAAAAATGATACAATTTGATACAGGCCCCACAATATGATTATCATGATACATCCACCAATCCATATATACAGTGCATCCAGAAAGTATTCAAAGCATTTCACTATTTCCACATTTTGTTATGTTACAGCCTTATTCCAAAATGGATGAATTAGCTTTCCCTCAAAATTCTATACACAGTACACCATAATGACAATGTGAAAAACACTTTTTGTTAGATTTTTGCATAATAATAATAATAAAATAAGAAATTGCACATACATAGGTATTCACAGACTTTGCCATGAAAAACTGAGCTCAGGTGCATCCTGTTTCCACTGATCATCCTTGAGATGTTTCTGCAGCTTAATTGGAGGCAATCTGGGGTTAATTCAGTTGATTGGACATGATTTGGAAAGGCACACACCTGTCTACATATGAGGACAGAGTGGCACTGTAGACTCCATGATCCATGAATGGAAGAAGTTCCACCAGGACTCTTCCTAGAGCTGGCCGCCTGTCTAAACTGAGCAATTAGGAGAGAAGGACCTTAGTCAGGGAGGTGAACAAGGACCTGATGGTCACTCTGTCAGAGCACCAGCATTCCTCTATGGAGAGAGAAGAAGATTCCAGAAGGACAACAATCTCTGCAGTAATCCACCAATCAGGCCAGTATGGTAGAGTGGACTGAAAGAAGCCACTCCTTAGTAAAAGGCACATGGCAGCCCACCTGGAGTTTGCCAAAAGGCACATGAAGGACTCTCAGACCATGAGAAACAAAATTCTCTGGTCTGATGAAACAAAGATTGAACTCTGGCATGAATGCCAGGTGTCATGTTTGGAGGAAATTAGGCACCATCCCCACAGTGAAGCGTGGTGGCAGCATCATGCTGTGGGGATGTTTCTCAGCAGCAGGAACTGGGAGACTAGTCAGGATTGAGGGAAAGATGAATGCAGCAATGTACAGAGACATCCTGGATGAAAACCTGCTCCAGAGCGCTCTTGACCTCAGACTGGGGCAACAGTGCATCTTTCAGCAGTGCAATGACCCTAATCACACAGCCAAGCTATCAAAGGAGTGGCTTCAATGCAACTCTGTGAATGTCCTTGAGTGATCCAGCCAGAGCCCAGACCTGAATCTGATTGAACATCTCTGTAGAGATCTTAAAATGGCTGTGCACTGATGCGCCCCATCCAACCTGATGGAGATTGAGAGGTGCTGCAAAGAGGAATGGGCAAAACTGGCCAAAGATAGGTGCACCAAGCTTTGTGACATCATATTCAAGAAGACTTGAGGCTTTAACTGCTGCCAAAGTTGCATCAACAAAGTATAGAGCAAAGCGTATGAATAGTTATGTACATGTGATTTCTTAGTTTTTTTAATATTTTATAAATGTGCAAAAAAATTCCAAAACCCCCCTTTTTTAATGTTGTCATTATGGGGTGTTGTGAGTAGACTTTTGAGGGAAAAATGAATTTACTCTGTATTGGAATAAGGCTGTAACATAAGTGAAGTGCTGTGAATACTTTCTGGATGCACTGTACGCCCCTGGTCAAAGTACCACTGAGCAATACCATGAACCGGATTAATTCTAGGAAGGGTAAAAAAGTGTAAAACCATTTAGCAAAAGATGTACAGTCCAGAATAATAATAATAATAATAAAAAAGTAGAAAATAACTTCTGGGGAAAAAAAATGCAATGGTTATGATACAGCTGAATGGAAAAGCAAATGTGCATTGGAGACATAAAAGAAAAAAAAATCTCTCAGATTCTGCTGTAAAATTATGATTTCGCACCCATACAGCCTCCAGCTGCAATCTTAGTGATGTGCAAATTATGGATCATACTGGACAATATATTCCTCATGAAGTCACTGTATTTATGCCGGCCTGATTTAGTGGGCTCACAGCTTTTTTTGACTCATTTCAGCTCACTGATGCTTTACAGCTTAATTAGAGGCCATATTTACAAAGACATTCAAATTAATGTCCCACAACTAAGCACATGCAGTGACCAATAACCAAATAACAACACAATCAAAAACGATGAATTTCTCGCATCTATGATCCATGTCAAAACTGGGGCTTTGGTCCAGTGCATGCTGGGAATTTTGAGGTTAAATACTGGTGCTGACATTGACTCTAGAGTCCAGCAGAAGACATTTTATTTCCAGGTTCATCTTTACCATGTTGACACATCCACGTGTATTTTTATTGAAAGGCAGTAAAAGCCAGTTCCGTGTCCAATGACTGATGTGTCCAACGTTGCATGAAATGAGCCTTTACTCACAGGCCCCTATGAGTAGCTCCTATCAGGGCCGCTCTGCTTCCTGCCCTCCATACAGTTGTGCCTGCCTGACTGACTGTCACAAATGTAGCTCTTAATGAGAAGCACTTCATTACCGCTGCACTTTGAAGAGCGCTAAGACAGAGAGGATAGCAGAGTCCACACAGAGGGGGACAGATACCTCTCACCTCTGTCTCTCTTTGGCATGTGGAAACTTGATCAATGATTTCATGCCTCGCTGTAGTGGGTTTCCCGTCCAGTCATTAAGTATTTTGACAGTGACACAACTTTTACAATTTTGCCTCTTCACACCAGCACAATGGAGTTGAAATTAAAGGATCAAGATATGGTTGTAGCGTAGATGTCTAGATTTAATTCAAGAGGTTCAAAAAAATGATAGCATTTACCATTTAAGAATTACTGCCATTTCTATATACACTGCATCGGGAAAGTATTCACAGCGCTTCACTTTTCCCACATTTTATGTTACAGCCTTATTCCAAAATTAATGAAATTCATTTTTTTCCTCAAAATTCTATACACAATACCCCATAATGAAAATGTGAAAGAAGATTTTTTTGAGCAAATTTATAAAAACAAACCCCTAAGAAATCACATGAACATGAGTATTAACAGCCTTTGCCATGAAGCACAAAATTGAGCTCAGGTGCATCCTGTTTCTACTGATCATCCTTGAGATGTTTCTACAGCTTTGTTGGAGTCCACCTGGTGTAAATTCAGTTGACTGGACATGATTTGGAAAGGCACACACCTGTCTGCATGTAAGATCACACAGTTGACAGTGCATGTCAGCGCACAAACCAAGAATACTTCACTTTTTACATATTTTTTTATGTTACAGTCTGATTCTAAAATGGAGTAAATTCATTTGTTTATGTAGATGTGATTTCTTAGGTTTTTTTTAAATTTTCAAATTAATTTACAAAAATCTCAAAAACCTTTTTTTCACATTGTCATTATGGGGTATTGTGTGGATAATTTTGAGGGGAAAAATGAATTTAATCCATTTTGGAATAGGGCTGTAACATAACAAAATGTGGGAAAGGTGAAGCGCTGTGAATACTTTAGGGATGCACTGAATTGGTCGTTTGCGGTATACAGAGAAACAAATGAAAAATGATGTTACTGTCCAATTACTTATGATCCTGGCTATATGATGAAAGTTGGCCAACTTTTTCAAGCTTCATTTTAGCTGATTTATAAAACGATCTGTTCAGTGGATATCTGTTAAAGTAATTAGCTACAATTAAAAACCAGAAAAGCAAAACGAAACATAGTGCAAAGCATTCCAACAAGCAGGCATGCAATCTCAGCTGTGTCTTTATGTAGATTCATCCCAGAATCTACTTAAGTACACTGCAATCCAGGTCCAACCAATTGAACAGTGGTCATGAAAATTTGTTCAGCAGTTTTTTGTTTTTTTTTAATAATTTTAGAAGGATCCATACACCCACGTGTGAAATAAAAATTGCCAAAAATAAATAAAAAATTGTACACACTGCTTGCTATCATTTTTTAGTGTATAACATTTTATTGTTTTTCATTATAGTCTTGCAACATTTTACCTAATCTATCGCCAAGGTTTAGAGCACCAGCTGCCAAAACTAAACATTCAGTAAACATTTCCTGAGAAACCTTTCTTTATCATGCTTTGACACACATTCTCTCCAGACATCTTCCAACAAAATGTGCTGGAGTCTGTCCATACAGTATAAATACTTTTCCCAGTGAATATTTTGCAGTTTGTTACTTTTGACCACAAATGACTCTAAAATAAAGGTCTACAGGCAATGCTGCCATGACTGTCTTATATTATGAAGCATATTCAGTACTGGTGGGTTAGTATGTGCAAAAAAAAAGATACAGTTGGTCCACCTCCAGCAGCAAAAACCTGATGGTTTCTAGTCCAGTACAATTTGTGATTATTTCTTATTATAAGAGTTATCAGATCTGATTGATCCTGACCAAAAGATTACAGATTGCTGATCAATATCACTGGGATCAACCCCCTTCACAAAATATCTAAATACACAGCACTGGTGTTGATGGGATGAGACTGCTTGAAGTTAAAGTTTTCTTTTTTGAATGTACTTTGCAGTATGTAAAATGTTACAGAGAATGCAAGAAGGTCAATAAAATAATTTACAATTGACATTAACAGAAAAAGGACCAGGATAAAGATGAATCAGCTACAGATGAAAAAAGTGTGACATTTGTGGGAATTTTTGCCCATGAGTGCTGCTTGTTCTCAACAGCAAGGACGACTTGAATAAACTTTAGTGTATGGATTCAAATTGAACTGATTTTGCAAAATAGCCAGATGTTCCAGATGCTTCACTTCGTAGACATATTTACACACTCACTCACTCATCTTCAACCGCTTACACCAATTAAGGGCCATGGTGGGGGGGGCTGGAGCCTATCCCAGCAGTCATAAGGTGTGAGGTGGGGTACACGCTGGACAGGACGCCAGTCTGTCGCAGGGCTACATATAGACAAACAAACACATTCACACCCGCACGCACACCTACGGACAATTTAAAGTTTCCAATCCACCTAAAGCTCTCCTCACATGGCACTAATGAAGGACAATGAAGCCCAATTCTAGTCCAGCTACATTTTTTCCATGAATCTGATTGGTTAAGCATGTGAGATTTCACTCTGTATAATATTGGGGTAATGGTGGCAAATTATTCGACCATTTCACGTTTGCGTCCAGACCTGTGTTCTGATGAGATGTCATTCCTGTAAAATGTCATTCCTGTCCTCCGCGCAACTGCGCATGCGCATGCATGTGCAATATTGTCAGGATGTGGAACTGTCGATTTATGCGAAGAGATGCACAATTTGACAGAACATTGGCTGCACGCGCTGCTAGCTGTTAGTGCTGTTAGGTGAGCGTGAGAGAAAATCGCGTACCGACGTCACAATGACGTCAAAATGGGTGAATTTAAGCTACAATACAAAAGTATTGATGTGGATTCTGATACAGAATTACCATTTCACATTTGATGGATTCGCGGACGTTCATGCTGTTATACGGTCGCAAATGTTGTTGTTGTCCTTTCGGCTGCTTCAGTTTGTTCGGGGTCGCCACTGCGGATAAAGCAAGATCAGCATTGGTATGTGGCACAAGTTTTTTTGCTGGATGCCCTTCCTGACGCAACTCCAGTTTTGGAGAAACACACACAGCCCCTGGTGTCCCAACCAAGTACTAACCAGGCCCCACACTCCTTAGCTTCTGAGATCTGATGGGATCAGGCTGACACAGAGCAGACTGGCTGTGTTATATGGTCGCAAATCATCAGACACAACAGGGTTATTCCCTAAATGAAACAAGAAATCTGGACTTACGTTGACTTTTGGAGGCATCGTTTAACCTTCATCCAGCTTCGTTCCTGTACCTGGCGCTTTGTCAAATTTTCAAAGTGTTGAAAAATATGAACAAATCCTGACGACAACCTCAATTTGTCTGTATTCCGTTTTGCTTTCTGTCTTGCCTGATTCATATTGTTTGGTTAGTTTCCGCGATGTCAGAATATCATTTGATTGTCGTCAAACTTCATCCAACCTCCCAAGTCCGACATAATGTACGAACGCTGATGACATCTGAACAGATCAATGACTAAAGATCCGATGAGCTGAATGTAATATCCTTGTATTGTTGATGACTCGTTCATGTGTGGAATGAATAGCAATGTTGTCATCCAGAAACAACAGCGGCAAGAATGTTTTATCAACTACTTAATCTATTTACGCACTTTCCAGCCATTTGTCGCTGGCTTGCGTGTGCACACGTTGTTGTGAAGACAAAT
The DNA here is from genome assembly GCF_902500255.1 of Thalassophryne amazonica. Classification (NCBI taxonomy): domain Eukaryota; kingdom Metazoa; phylum Chordata; class Actinopteri; order Batrachoidiformes; family Batrachoididae; genus Thalassophryne; species Thalassophryne amazonica. Next base: position 56,794,551 of record NC_047115.1, on the reverse strand, counting down.
AGCATCTCAGCTGTTGTCAAGACAACCAAATCATGCCCCTGCAAATGCTGCGGACATGAGGACAGGACTGGCTGTGCTCGGTCTCATACCTGCTGTCGGTCACGTCATCGTGAATGTTGCGTTTTGATTTCGGTTAACGCATTTTTCTGTCGGTAGTATAGGTTTTGTTTCATTCCTTTTTGTGCTCTTGATTCGTTGGTTTTTCGGTGATGGGAAATGTGCAGGATCATTTGTCCACCTTTTCTTGACGATTTATGACATTTTGACTTTTTTTTCCTTCGTTCAGCTATCACCATGTGCCGTGTGACCGGCAGTGTTGCTAAAGTAACTTTGAAAAGTTATTTCATTAGTTACTTTATACAGTTGCAGACAACTTGTCGGCAGCTGCTGAATGTAATTAATAAAGTAACTCATAATCTAACTTGGTTATTTTTAAGATTTAGTTCTCAGAAAAGTAACTATTAGTTACTTTGCTGATTAGTTACTTTGCTGATTGCTCAATCTTAAGAGTAATTAAGTTAGATTACTAGTTACCTTGTTAGTTACATTACTTTTTATTTGCAAGTTTTTGGCAGCTTCTAATAAAGTAATTGCATAAAGCTGTTAATGAAGTAACTGCATGACGTTACTGTGTAAAGTAACTAAAAAAGTAACTTTTCTAAGTTACTTTGACAACACTGGTAACTGGGCCCTAACCTGCATGTTTTTCGATGTGGGAGGAAGCCAGAGCAACTGGAGGGAATCCACACAAACACAGGGAGAATATGCAAACTCCACACAGAAAGGCTACAGGTGGGAATCTATCCCATGACCTTCTTCCGGTGAGGTAACAGTCCTAACCACTAAGCCACCATGCTGCCCTAGAAATATTTAATTAAATAAAAAAAGTTTTTTGATTTATGTATTTAATTAAAAGTTAAAAAAATAGTGTGAAGTGAAAGGCTGTTTAGCTCAGTGTCACACATCGTAGATAAAAACAAACAGGCTCACAGAACACAGAGAAGCTTCTTTTCATCAAAAAAGAATCTGCCCTTCACATTTTCAAAAAAGGCTTCTACAACCCCTGGCAAAAATTATGGAATCACTGGCCTCGGAGGATGTTCATTCAGTTGTTTAATTTTGTAGAAAAAAAGCAGATCACAGACATGAGACAAAACTAAAGTAATTTCAAATGGCAACTTTCTGGCTTTAAGAAACACTATAAGAAATCAAGAAAAAAAGATTGTGGCAGTCAGTAACGGTTACTTTTTTAGACCAAGCAGAGGAAAAAAATATGGAATCACTCAATTCTGAGGAAAAAATTATGGAATCACCCTGTAAATTTTCATCCCCAAAACTAACACCTGCATCATATCAGATCTGCTCGTTAGTCTGCATCTAAAAAGGAGTGAACACACCTTGGAGAGCTGTTGCACCAAGTGGACTGACATGAATCATGGCTCCAACATGAGAGATGTCAATTGAAACAAAGGAGAGGATTATCAAACTCTTAAAAGAGAGTAAATCATCACGTGATGTTGCAAAAGATGTTGGTTGTTCACAGTCAGCTGTGTCTAAACTCTGGACCAAATACAAACAACATGGGAAGGTTGTTAAAGGCAATCATACTGGTAGACCAAGGAAGACATCAAAGCATCAAGACAGAAAACTTAAAGCAATATGTCTCAAAAATCAAAAAACGTACAACAAAACAAATGAGGAACGAATGGGAGGAAACTGGAGTCAACGTCTGTGACCGAACTGTAAGAAACCGCCTAAAGGAAATGTGATTTACATACAGAAAAGCTAAACGAAAGCCATCATTAACACCTAAACAGAAAAAAACAAGGTTACAATGGGCTAAGGAAAAGCAATTGTGGACTGTGGATGACTGGATGAAAGTCATATTCAGTGATGAATCTCGAATCTGCATTGGGCAAAGTGATGATGCTGGAACTTTTATTTGGTGACTTTCCAATGAGATTTATAAAGATGACTGCCTGAAGAGAACATGTAAATTTCCACAGTCATTGATGATATGGGGCTGCATGTCAGGTAAAGGCACTGGGGAGATGGCTGTCATTACATCATCAATAAATGCACAAGTTTATGTTGATATTTTGGACAATTGAAAGGATGTTTGGGGATGATGAAATCATTTTTCAAGATGATAATGCATCTTGCCATAGAGCAAAAACTGCAAAAACATTCCTTGCAAAAAGACACATAGGGTCAATGTCATGGCATAGGGTCAATGTCAATGAGCAGATCTGATTTGATGCAGGTGTTAATTTGGGGGATGAAAATTTACAGGGTGATTCCATAATTTTTTCCTCAGAATTGAGTGATTCCATATTTTTTTCCTCTGCTTGGTCTAAAAAAGTAACCGTTACTGACTGCCACAATCCTTTTTTCTTGATTTCTTATAGTGTTTCTTAAAGCCAGAAAGTTGCCATTTGAAATGACTTTAGTTTTGTGTCATGTCTGTGATCTGCTTTTTTTCTACAAAATTAAACAACTGAATGAACATCCTCTGAGGCCGGTGATTCCATAATTTTTGCCAGGGGTTGTAGTCCTCACAGACATAAACAAAGTTAGTGATGGAAAGTTTCAGTTCAGTTATTGGTGTGGTATTGTTATGTGGGCCGCTGAAGAGGAGGTACTGCTGGCCCACTACCACCAGAGGCCGCCCTGCTTGGAGTGCGGGCTCCAAGCACGAGAGGGTGCCAGACCCAGAAGAAGTGACAGCTGTCATTCATCCCCTGCACCAGCTGTCACTCGTTCATCATCATCATCACCATCATAAAAGCCGGACTGCAACTCCACCTCCTCGCCGAGAAATCGACTACCGAGAGGTAATTTCTCTGCTGTCTCATACGTTGTATAATAATCTGAACTTCTGTTGCAGCCGTTTTCCTGGTGTTTTGCCTTGTCTGGGGAATTGGCCTTTGGTGTGACAGCGACGGCTTCGCCTCACACTCCAAACCAGATAAGTGGTTAACCAGGAGCTGCACGAGTGTGTGATTGGAGGTGGAGGAGCTCCCTCCAAACTGTGTACAGACTGTAGACCACTGAGTGTACGGATTTACACTCATTCATCTTGTCTCTGCTTTTTGCCAGCAGTACCAGGGTCGACAGGCGAAGACAGAGGTCACCTGGGGATTCGGGACTTGGCGGCTCCGGTGTTCTTCAGACCGTTGGTGGTGGAGGCCGTGTGGGACGCGGCCTCTCTCTCGTCGGGGTCTTCTATCTTCGAGCCTGCCCACACGTCACCTGGTGTTAATTGACTGTGCAATTTCTGTGTATTTAGTTGTGTATTGTCACAACAGTAAATTGTTACCTTTTGGCTTACTCATTGTCCGTTCATTTGCGCCCCCTGTTGTGGGTCCGTGCTACGACACCTTCCCAACAGGTATATTTTGTAGTGCTGAAGTCCACAGGTTACATTTCAGTGTGATGTTTGTTAAGAAACACACAATTAATGTTAAAGGACAATTTGTTGTAGTGAAAAAGTGATGTTACATGATTTAAGTGAAATGTTGGTAAATAAAAATAAAGCTAATGATATTGGGAGCAGTTACAGTCAAAAAGTAAGGAACAACTCTAATGAATAAAACATGTTTTCAAAGTCATCATAAAACTGTAATAATGTATGATTAAGTATTCATATCAGTACTTGGTATTGATGAGTACCAAAATGTATGGTCATACTTGTACTCAGTCTGGAAAAAAGTGGTATTGATGCTTCCATATTTTAATCGTCAACTATAGCATGGCTAACATTTTGGCAACAATTAATGGAGTTTACCGATCTATTCATTAGCATTAATGGCTAGTGTGCAACAACCAAACTCATATCACCAATGCAGTTAATCCTGTGAAACTTGTGGTGAATGTGACAGGCAGCGTATGTTCAAGGTGCTGGCAGCCAATGTTAATCGATTGCCCTTGTACTTTCTCCAAAGGTATTGCTAAGTGCTCACAATTGTGGGTCTCCTCTGCCTTGTTGCAGATCAAAAGCAGGTGAACAAGCAACTCACGTGGGTTTCCATGAGGGGCCTCGCATCTGATTGGCTGGCTGACCTATTGTACTAACTTCCTGCAGGTGCTCAAAAGAATAAAATGAATGGAAAAATAGTTAATAATAGACAATCCATCTGTTCATTTATTCCCAATATAACCCGATTTCATGTTCTTTATTTTTTTTTCCTTTTCTACTTTGATTCATTATTTTTGCCTTGCACAATCTCTATGAGCAGCCACTTTTAATTAGTTCTACTTAGGCAAATTCATTAGGCAGTTCTACTTAGGCAAATTCATATGCTTCACTGGCTCTCTGGCCATATGAGAGCCAGTTCCAGGGTTCTTTATTCAAACATGAAATCCTGAAAAAACTGCAAAGCCCCTTATCTTATGGAACTTGAACTTTATGTGCTGTCACGTACTGTGCCTGCAGTCTCAAATTGCAGGCTTCGTCTTTGTTCCTCGGGTGAGGGAGACATTGGCAGACTGTAGAAATTTTATTTATTATTTATTGTGCTCCTACCTTGTGGAACAAGTTACTAGTGGGCATTACATGGCATAATTCTATTGCATCCTTTAAATCCAGATTGAAAAAAAAAATATATATAAAATTTATTCAGGATTGGAATTTAAGATTGGTGTGTGTTTTTATTCTTTGACGTTCGTTTGCTCAGCATAAGCTAATGTAAAATTCCTAATGTCTCCATTTTTAAAATGTTCAAAGTTGTTCTAATTTTTGCTATTTATGTTGAATGATGTTGCTTGGCATTTTAACTGTGTTTTTTAATTATTTAATCTTGTTATACATTTTAAATCTCATTCTTAAAGGTTCTATACAAAAATGAACTTTTATTATTATTATTATTATTATTATTATTATTATTATAGTTTTTGAGTTTTTATTTTTCTAGTTTAGTTTGAGTTTTTATAGTTTTTTAATGGTAATTTGAATAATGGCAACTTTCACATTAAAATTCATTTACAAAAAGACTCTATGTTCTAATCAACATAAAAACCTAATGGCCTCATCCAGGTACAATTGCTCACTCCATAATTTCAAGTTTTGTAGATCATCTGAAACATTAGATTTTTTTGCTGCTGACAGACATATGAACAAACACTGATATAAACAATAATAAACAAACAGTACAAAAAATAAGATCAGCTATATATTTTCCAGCAAGCAGGATTGATCATTCAAACAAATGTTTATTGATCAAGTCCAAAGCCTAATGAGTAATCCTGCTAACAGAGAAACAGTCACTAAGTGAATAAATAAATACATAAATAATTGCTGAAGATCACATGACCACATAATCTAATGTCTTGCAAGAGCTGGACATCAAGTGAATGCTGGAATAGACATTGGGGCCGACATAGGACTTTCTTCTGTGTGCATTTATAACTGAAACTTGATGAAAAACTGTGGTGCCTGATTTTGAATTTTACATACAAAAGCATGGGGGCTTAGTGGTTAGCACTGTTGCCTCACAGCAAGAAAGTCATGGGTTTGATACCCACCTGTGGGTTTTCTGTATGGAGTTTCCATGTTCTCCCAGTGTTTGTGTGGCATTGCTCTGTTTTCCTCCCACATTTAAAGACATGCAGGTTAGGTGAACTGGAAACTTTACAACTGTCTAGGTCTACCTTATAAAAGAGGTATTGATCTTAATGGGAATAACCTGGTTAAATAAAAGTTAGTTAAATAAAAAGAAACAAAAACATGACTGTCAGTTTAAATAAAAAAATACATGAAGAAATTCTAATGAAAAAGCCACATGCATTTAGCAAATCCTATAGTTTTAAGTGTTAAAATGCATTGTGTATTATACAAATAATGAATGTTTATGAGTTCATGAGGTGAAAGCTGGAACATACCATTCAAGCCTTGTTGAATGGTATGTTCCAGCTTTCACCGAATTAAATATTCGTTCCATTGAAAGAATGTAAAAACATTCATTATTTGTTTTATATAACGGCTAAAACAGATCCTTGTCATTTGATATTTTGTTAATTTATAAACAACAGAAAAGGGACTTACATTTTGGTGTTCCACTGCTGCTAAAGTCCAAATTGTAACGTGTAGTCCAGTGATGCTGTGCACTGACTTCGGACTTCCATAAACACAAAAAAAAAAAAAAAAAAAAAAAGACTGTGTAGTTCCTCAGTCCAGCCAAATATCACGTCAGCCTTTCATGTGAACAGGTCTTCATGCATCCAGACGGCTTACAGTGGAGTGGATTTTGTGCGTGTGTTAGTTAGCTCAATCAAATCATCGTGTTGTTGTCCCCCCATGTGTGTGCGCTCACACACATGCAACCGGGTCGGTCAACTGTGTATGTCCTCAGTGCAGCGAAAAAAAAAAAATCACCCCAGAAATGAGTCCAGTTTTTCTTTCTTTCTTCCTGCTCACAGCCTCCAGGCAGCACAGTGGATTTGTTTTGTGTGTGTGTGTATCTTAGCAGCGTCAGTTAGCTCAATCAAATTATGTCTCGGGAGAGTCGTTGTCCCCCGCGCGTGCACACACACACACAACCTGGTCGGCGCTTGTGCATGCGTGTACTCCCAAAGAAAGACTGTGTTTGTCCTCAGTGCAGCGAAAAAAAAAAAAATCACGTCAGAAATAAGTCCAGCTTTTCTTCTCTCTTCCTGCTCACAGCCTCCAGGCAGCACAGTGGATTTGTTTTGTGTGCGTGCACGCACATGTGTGGGTGTGCGTGCATGAGCATGTGTGTGTGCATGCATGTACTCGTGCACACGCACATTTGAGCACGTGCACGAGGACGTGCGCGTGTGCGTGTGTAGAGTGCAATGGTACCAAACGTATGGAACCAAATTTGCACTCTCAATGGGCCTCATGTATCAATGTTGCGCACTTGTGGCGTACATTTATGGTGTAAACTTGAAATACACCAAAGTTGCCGTGACATGTATCAAGCAGTGCGCACCTGCCCATTTCTGGTGTACGCCTGACGTGATCTTGATTAATGCGGCGGGTGGAAACGATCGTACATGGAAGCCGGAAAGACGGCAATGAAAAAGAACTCCACCAATCACGACGCGTGCCAATAGAGCGTCAAAAGCGGCTGTCGTATCAATTGTTTTGTAGTATATAATCAATAAAGTGTTATAGTGGTCCCTCATTAATCGCTGGAGTTACGTTCTAAAAAATAGCCCGTAATACGCGAAACCGCGACATAGTCAGCGTTATTTTTTATAATTATTATAGACGTTTCAAAGCTGTAAAACCCCTCACTACACAGTTTATACACTTTCTCAATCAGGCATGAACATTTTCTCACTTTTCTCTCGTGTGTAAACACTCTCAAAGTTCAAACCTTAGTAGGAAAATAATACCAAACTGTTTTCAGGCCCAAACATTTGTTTGAGAAATAAAAATAGAATATTTTCCTATAAATAATTATGATGGCATTTAGAACTAACGAATTAATTTTAACGATCAACGAACGAGTTCGGACACATAAGAAATTATTAATAGTGACTCACCAGTATTTCACAGATCAGGCCTATGCGTCCTGACGCCGCGCCTTTTTCCACTCACATCTCGCTGCAGCAGGTATTTGTTTCCGTGTGACAAACACAGTTATGAGTAGTTGTTGGCGCTCTTTTCTCTTCTGGGCAACAAGATTCTTATAAACAGATACGCAGAACACAGAACACTGAAAAAAAAGGCATGCAAAATTGGACTAAATACTCCGTGAGACTCCGAGGCCACGACAGGTGAACCGCGTTATAGCGAGGGACCACTGTATTCTCTTTTCACATGTCAATAATTCTTGACATGTGGATATTTGCTCGCTCAATTAATAAGACACGCCTAATCTGTCAGATTTCTTTATTTTTTAAATGTATTTCTGTATTTATTTTATTGTGACAACCGAATGGAGATGACAAAACCTGGTTGCAGCACGGGCGAATTAAGGGAATGACGAAACTACAGTTGTTATTATCAATTTCATAGTCTAAAACGATCACACCACATGAAGTTAAGCTCAGCGCTGCTCTGGCTCCAGGCTCGAAGTCTGGAGAAAAAGGTGAGCAGCGCTTTCCTTCCTGTCAGCGCTGTGACCACGGATCGTGCTCCATAACAATCCCGCAACAGCGGGATTTGTATTGATTATTATGTAGTATAATCAGGAAAGTGTCATTTATGTAACATATGCATTGATTTGTATAATGACACTGTTTATCATGTTGATCATCTTCATTTTTATGTGGATTCCAGCGCTGGTTCATTTTTGTGTATAATTTACGCCACCTCTCGACCTGGTGTATAATATTTTCAGCGCAGCGTACGCCAACGACCACACTGATAAAAGCCAAGTAGCGCAGCCGTTTTGGCGTACACCCCATATACGCTCAAATATCGCTGTACGCAACATTGATACTTGAGGCCCAATGGAACCAAGCTGCACTCTAAATGCAATGCAACACAAATGGGATGAATTAATCCATGTCATGTGACATACAAAGCACCAATCAAATGACAAGGATCCACTCTGCCATTATATAAACATACATATTACATTACATCACATCAAATATATATTAATTTTTTACGACTATACATATTGCATGTATTGTGCAATATACTATGAATATTCACGTTTATTTTCCAAAGAAAGATTAATGATGAAAATTGCATTGATTATTCTGTGATTGTTGGTTCTGCTGATGATGGCGATGTTGATCAACAAAATGCATTTTAATTTGGCTCTCTATTAAAGAAGCACTTTTAAAGTTCACTGAACCTGAAGTAATGCACACAATAAGGTTTTATAAAAACCTATTAAAACGCCCTTGGTGTATCACCTTACAGTCTTTTCACAAACCCTTTCACTATTGGTGGGACCATATGCTTGAGCCAATCTAAAAAACTCAATTAGTCCTTCATTAAGAAAATGAGGGGGCTGCACAGAATCAGATACAAATTACGAATTGTCCTCTGAGACACACAATTATCCATCATATTCCTTCTGCCATCTGTTTGCTTCCTGTTGACTGTCCTAATGACTTAGATTGAAGCCAAATTAGAAATCAGCGCGACTACTGCTGCACCTCATCGAAAAGTCATGTGAACCAGCTACAAAATGGAGCGTGCGTGCAAAGATAAAGGCTTGGGATGCAGTCTACTGTGCACACAGCGGGTATATTGTATATTATTGACTGTGTAGACAAATAAATGGGTACTGGGAGATTGCATTGATAATTTACAGCACAAGAGAAATCACAAGGTTATTGAGCAGTACCTCGCATGGCAATCTAGATGGAGCTCTGACGTTATCAAAGCACTGCATCAAGAAGCCCTGTTGCTGGGCGCCGCGAGCAGATCCTTCCTCCTAGTCTCTCTCCACTTCAGGGTGCACAACTGTGTGTGTGTGTGTTTTAGCTCTTCACCGCATGCAAAGATGTGTAAATTTAATATTTACTGTCAAAAGCCCAGATGAATTTTGCACAGGCTGCTTGTACTAAAGGACTGTCACCGAGCAATCAAAAGCATCACTCACTTTGCAGCTTTAAATGTATCTGCTTTATCTCATTTGCTTAAATGAGATGTGGGGGTGGGAGGGAGGAGATCAAAAGCAACTCCAACACCACTCAGTTTGTTGTCTTGGTTTGTTGGTGCATCCTCTGAATGATAATGAGAAAAAAAAATGTGTTGTGCTTTCGATCTATCAAAAAATAATAATAATAATAAAAAAATCTCCCTATGGGGCATTTTAAATTGAAAGCAAATGCCAAGATTGCAGCGTATAACTTGCAAAATCACCAGGCTTTTTCAAAAAGAAATGCCGCCGAGCCACCCGTGACTAAAAGTGTGGCTGCTGCAGGGACACGACTGAAAGGACTTACTGTGCACTGACAGAAACAAGGATGGAAGCGGATTACTAATGAAATCAGTTCAGAATGAAGCGTCGGCTTACACGCATAGTAAAGACGTGCATTCTATGCATAGAGAAGGCAAAAAAGCTTTCCAAAATCTACAGCAGTAGTTTCATACAATGTTTTAATAGAATTTTAAAGGGGTCATTCTGTCCACTTTTTCACCATGCAAATAAAAGCCACTAGATTTCTTAAAAAAAAAAAACATGCTTTTGTAATTCATCTGCATCCAAAACAACTGGAGAATATGGGGATCCCAAAAGTAATGTCATGCTTGCAACCTTAGCAATCCACAAAAGGGAAAGGAATGCTGTTTTTATTATCAAATGAAGTTGTCAGCAATTCTTGTAATATTAGATGAAATTACATCGGATGTTTCAAGATAAGTGAAGGCTTTCGACACAGGTGTTTGGTAGAGATTTGTCAACAAGCTGAGGTTTGAGAAGGGACAGAAATTTCCTGATCTGTACAAAATTGCAAGGTTATCTGTAACCTGACAAAATAATTGAGTTTCGAATTCGGACAAATTTGCTCTTGAGTCCAGCTTTATTCAGAGTAACGGAGAAGAGAAACAATAAAAGCTTGGACACCTAAAGGTATGCAGTGATTTATTTGTTTTTTTGCTACATTTTTATGCTTCAAACTAACATGCTAATGAATGGCATGCCCATTTTATTAACCCTCTACCACCCACCTCGTTTTTCTTGTCAGTATCTCACAAATGTCAAAGTGGCCGAAATGGGCTTCCTCTGGAGGGTGGCTGGTGTCTCCCTTAGAGATGAGGTGAGAGGTGAGAACTTCGGTCATCTGTGGGGAGCTCGGAGTAGAGTCGCTGCTCCTTCACTTTGGAAGGAGCCAGCTGAGGTGGTTTGGGCATCTGGTAAGGATGCCTCCTGGGTGCCTCCTAAGGGAGGTGTTCCAGGCACATGAATCTGGGAGGACACCCCGGGGAAACCCAGGACTAGGTGGAGAGATTAAATCTCCACACTGGCCTGGGAACGCCTCGGGATCCCCAAGTCAGAGGTGGTCAATGTGGCATGGGAAAGGGAAGTCTGGGATCCCCTGCTGGAGCTGTTGCCCCCGTGACCCGAACTCGGAAAAGCGGTTGAAGATGAGATGAGTATCTCACAAATAAAAAGTGAAATTTCCCATTGATGGGATATACAGGCTTAGAAGGGGTTAAATAGTGACACAAGATAAGGATGCTTTTTGAATGTATCATGCTTCCAGCATTGATAATGTCTTTGATCATTTGATAAAATGTCAATTTTTTTAACACAATTATGTACAACTCCAATTCCAATGAAGTAGGGATGCTGTGTAAAATGTAAATAAAAACAGAATACAATGAATAAAGACAATAAACAATAAAGTTTATCAGTTTGAACATTAAATATCTTGTCTTTGTGGTATATTCAATTGAATATAGGTTGAACAGGATTTGCAAATCATTGTATTCTGTTTTTATTTACATTTTACACAATGTCCCAACTTCATTGAATTGGAGTTGTGTAAAAGATTTGTTGTGTCAGTGTGAGGGATATAAGATACATGTTATTCACGAACAATGTCTTGAATCTTTCTGAACATGCTGAATTGAATGGACGCCGCTAAGTGCTTACAAATTAAATTTATATGAAAGGACAACATTTGTGAGAAAAAATGTACCTTCAATGAAGTGATCACTACAAATACATGCTCCACTGTTCGCAGTGTTTTTTCATGATTGAGGCCCTTCCTGTAATTGCTCTCAACTACTGCTTTCTCCTTGAAACATCCTTTGGAATTCAATGCATTCCTTCCTCATTATCTATTTTGAAGTTTATTGCTAAAATGTTAAAATGTTGTGTAAGCACTATGGAGTGTGGCAATCAAAAATTAGCTATGCTGCCAGCCAGGATATTTGGAGAATTATATTGCATCATATTACACTCAACAAAAATATAAACGCAACACTTTTGGTTTTGCTCCCATTTTGTATGAGATGAACTCAAAGATCTAAAATTTTTTCCACATTCACAATATCACCATTTCCCTCAAATATTGTTCACAAACCAGTCTAAATCTGTGATAGTGAGCACTTCTCCTTTGCTGAGAAAATCCATCCCACCTCACAGGTGTGCCATACCAAGATGCTGATTAGACACCATGATTAGTGCACAGGTGTGCCATCTTTTCCGGATGCCCCCTGGACGCCTCGCTGGAGAGGTGTTCCGGGCATGTCCCACTGGGAGGAGGCCCCGGGGAAGACCCAGGACACGCTGGAGGGATTACATCTCTTGGCTGGCTTGGAAATGCCTTGGGGTTCCCCCAGAGGAGCTGGGGGAGGTGTGTGTGGATCGGGAGGTCTGGGCGGCTTTGCTTGAGCTGCTGCCCCCGCGACCCGACTCCGGATAAAGCGGAAGAAAATGGATGGATGGATGAATCATTACAGCTGTAATCTCACCCTCTTTATGCCACAGACCATGTGGGTGGGTCAGACATATATGGACTTTGTGACATATGAAAATTCAGTAGGTATATCTTATATATTATATTCCAATTCGAAGGTGAAACTATGCTAGTATACAAAGGTATATCTAAATATCTAAAAAGGAAGAGTAAAATAGAAGCGTAGAATATGACACAGAAAGCATACTGGTTCATGCCTAAATTTGGCGTATAGCAGTACTGTTTCTATGTGCACAGGTATAGAGTTGATTGACTTTGAGGTTGTTTAATCTGAAAACCCGACTGTATTTAATTGTAAGTTTGATTCAAATCTGCTTTTTGCATCAGGTCAAGATGTATTTGAAGAGGAACACAATTTTGCACCCCCACAATGCCTGAAATGAAACAGCCAAGACATACTTACACTGCAGATTGTCAGCTTTAATTCAAGAGGTTTAAGAAAAACTAGCGTGTTGCCTGTGGGGATCCACAGGTTCTAGACTGGGTAGTGTTTATAAAATAGGTAGCTGACATTTTTCAAGGGTGGTCATAAATTATGCAAAAGTTTCTATAATGATTTAAACTGAAAGTGCAGAAAATTAAAATGAGAAAGTCTAGCAAATAATTATATTTATTACTTGGCACATTTAGCTGATGTTTTACAACTGGCAAGGTTGAGGTATTTCCTTTGTTCAGAGCTTGTCTGGTTACCAGGGACTGATTAATGATGATATTAACATTCATTGTTCACTGTTGTTACAAAATAGCTGAAATGTCTCCAAAAATATTAGTCTTATCAACTTTCCGTTTTTGTGGCGTTCATCCTTGACCCAAAATACATAAGTATACCAAAGAGTAAATGTCAGCTCTCCCCAGTTTCTCCATTGATGGAAGTTACACACGTACACAGAGGCCACTTGGCTTTTAATATGTAGATGATTTATTGCCCCCTGCTGGAACAATCAATATCTATTATTCACTGTTGTTACCTAATATCCCTAATTTCTCCAAAAATATTGGTTTTATCAACTTTCCATTTTCGTGGCGTTCATCCTTGACCCAAAGTACATAAGTATGCCAAACGGCAAATGACAGCTCACCCCAGTTTCTCTGTGATCGAAGTCATACTCACGCACACACACAAGCATGCATGCACATACACATATACAGAGGCCATTTGGCTTTTAATATATAGATATCACATTGACAATTTACAATTTACAGCCATTTTTGTCCACAGTCCCTCCATTTTCAGAGGCCATAAGTAAATGGACAAACTAAATACACAAACAAAAGTTGCACAATACACAGTTTGTCCGATCACAACTACAGAAGCTTATATCTCCTACAGACGTGTCTTGGTGGCTTCCCTCACTAGGGCTTCCCTCATTGTTGCATGGCCGTTCTGTTTTGGAGAACTGATTGATACAGACAGATTTATAATTTTACTGGTTATAAATGTGACAAATTGTATTAAACACATTTCATATACTTTATTTAATTTCTCCACTTACTTATGGCCTCTGAAAATTATCGGACTGTGGATAAAAATTGCATCCGAATATTTACCAGTCAGATTATATGAGCTCATTAATGACCAGAGATGAACTATTCTGTGGTGTTTTACTCACCACCTCCAAATGTGTGATTATATTCTGAGTTGTACCTCACAGATGCTCATCCTAGGATTCATAATGGTACAATTCAAAGGGATAATGGCAACAATTTGACAATATGGAAGAACAACAAAATAAACAAAAACAAATAAGCAAAGAAAAAAAAATGAAAACCCTTTTGGCATCCATCTAAAACAGGTCTGGTAGGTGACATGGCTGTGATAGAGGCTGCCAAGCTCAATGCCACCATGCCAAGCAATGCATCTGTCAAGTGAGAAACAGAACACATTTTTTTAATACCTTTGCCACTGCAGCCAATTTTCAGAAAGCATACCTTGTCCTTTTCTGGGCCATTTTGCTTGGCATACCAAACAGTGACCTTCGATTTAATAGATCCGTAGAAAGAAAAATTCTTTACCGACAGACAGGGAAAGATACACATCCGAAATTCGGGAGGAAAATACGACATATATTCTGCAAACATGCATGAAAATGTGCTCGCGTGACCGTATTCATTGCAAGATTAATCATTTCCAACAGGCTCTAATGAGACTTCCATAATTCATGTTGTCAGCTTTTCCACAGCACCAATCATGTCTGATCTTTTGCAGCGGTAAAACCCGTTGCTTCAGACTGCCACCCTGCATCTATCAGCGCAGGGAACATTGTGTCACATGCAAGTTAGTCATGAGGAAGACGCCTGCAACATGCCCCGTCTGAGCTTGTTGACTAAGCTCACACTCAAACACAAACACGCTCTAAAATAATTACAAGGACACCGCGGCAGCGCTGCAACGCCCTCACAACAGCCGGATGTTAAATCTGATATTCTGTGGAGGAGAATAAAAATTGCACTTTTTGATTTGTCTATTTCACTTTCAAGAAACAGTGTTTGTGTGCGGATAAGATAACTCAAAGACGGCTTGGAGCTTGGAGGGAATATTACTTAGATTTTGGAAAATCATTCGATTTTGGAAAATTATTTTTTTGGATATCACAACAACCAAGAAGCCTTGAAGGATGATCTAAAGCACACACTCACCAACCACTTTATTAGGACCACTTTTGCCTTCGGAACTGCCTTAGTTCTTCGTGGCATTGATTCAACAAGGTGTTGGAACCATTCTTCAGACATGATGGTATCACGTAGTCACCCATTCAACCAGTCTGCCCATTAAATGAACTGCAATTATATAGCGCTTTTCCATCTGTATCAGACACTCAAAGCGCTTTACAATAACGCCTAACATTCACTCCAATGTCAGGGTGCTGCCATACAAGGTGCTCACTACACACCGGGAACAACTAGGGGATTAAGGACCTTGCCCAAGGGCCCTTAATGATTTTCTGGTCAGGGATTTGAACCAAGGATCCTCTGGTCTCAAGCCCAACACTTAACCACTAGACCATCACCTCCCCATTCTCACATCACCTGCCATTCTTCTCTGACCTCTGACATCAACAAGGCATTTTCCTCTACACAACTGCTGCTCACTGAATATCTTCTCTTTTTCATACGATTATCTGTAAACCCCAGAAATGGTTGTACGTGAAAATCCCAATAGATCAGCATTTTGTGAAATACTCAGAGCAGCCCGTCTGGCACCAACAACCATGCCACGTTCAAAGTCACTTAAATCCTCGTTCTTCCCCATTCTGATGCTTGGTTTGAACTTCAGCAAGTCGTCTTCACCACGTCGAGATGCATAAATACACTGAGTTGCTGCCATGTGATTTGCTGCTGAGGTATTTGTGTTAACGCCTTTCAATCATTCATTCATTAATATGCCAACAAAAGGCAAAATTTTAAGTTTTGAAATGTTAATTTAAAAACAAAAAAACTGATGCTTGAGAAAAACTTTGTTGATTCCATTAAATTACTATATTTTCTGGAATATAAGTCGCACTCGAGTATGTCGCTCCTTTGGGATCTTTGTGCCTTGTTGAAGTGGACTTTTTATTATTAGTATTTATTCTTTTATTATGAGAGGGTTTTGTTTGTTGTTGTTGTAGTTCAGTGCTTTGATTACTGTGAAAGAATGCATTATAATTATTATTATGAAAAACAAATGTGTGATTTTTTGGTATATAGGTCCCACTGGAGTATAAGTCGCAGCGCCTCCCACACTAGTAAAGAAAAAAAAAAGACTTATACTCCAGAAAATGTGGTAAATAATGACCTTTTCAGATTAATCAAAAGGTGAGATACTGATGTTGTTGTAATACACATCGAGTTAGTTTCTGAACCATGGATTGGTGCCATGTGTTGCTGCATCCACCACACCACATAAGTACTTTGGGATCTAGATGGCAACCACCCACCTTCCACCTAGATGGCAACCATCCACCTCTCTAAAAGAATCGTGTATCTTCCACAGCCAGGTGTACTTCTTCAGTCTCTGGGGTTGTTCATACTGAGCCACCTGCGAGCTAGATCACGTCCAGAGAAGCACACCACATGGCTCAAACGGTGTGAGTGATATTCCATCATAATGTAAGTGGTACTCCCTAAGTAACCATGCCAGCGTTACTCAAAGAGCTTCTGAAAAGACCAAGTACAAAAGACAAACATCATCGTAAAACCATGAGATATTAAATCAAATCAGATTTAAAGGTGAAGGTTACTCGCATAAGATACTTCCAGTGGCTTGCAAATGTATTTGGCTTCTTGGTATTTGACACATTTTAATTTCTGTACACCATTTGAAATATAAAAAGCAGGTCAGCCTTCTCAATATAACAAAAATCTAAAATTATTTTCCTTAACCTCAAACTCAAAGGAAATCTCTGCAATTTGATATAAATGAAGGAAAAAAAAAAAGCCAAGATGATGGATTGCATAAGTAATGGATCCCTTTGGAAAATGCACGTTTTGCATTTTGTATCACCAGTAATACAGCACAATTTCTCCAATCACAGCCAGAGAAGCCTAAAACTTCTTCTGGGTTGTCTGGGTGTCTTGGTGGCTTTCCTCATCCTTCTTCTTGCACAGTCACTCAGTTTTTGAGAACTGTCTACTCCACACAGATTTACCATAGAGTGCCATACCGTTTGTATTTCTTCATAACTGATGTAAATAAAGTCTAAGACATATTCGGTGACTTGGAAATGTTCATGTATCCATCCCCTGACTTGTCTGAAGGAAACTGGCAATAAAACTGATTATTTACAGGTATTATACCAAAGTGGCCCATTTTGTATGCAACCCATCTTCTTGGCTTTTATATTTTTTAATTAATTTAGATCAAATTTCAGAGATTTGCTTTGAGTTTGAGTTTAATAAATATAATTTTGGAAAATTTTATATTGAGAAGCCTGACTTACTTTTTGCATTTGAAATGGCATAAATAAATTAGAATGCATTATTTCCAAGGCACTGAATACTTTTGCAAACCACTGTATATAGTTAAGTCTTTAATGCTTTGTCAAATCTTGGAGCATGTGCTGGTACAGTGTGTCACAACATCCAGGAACCCAGAGAGGTGTGATGGATTTTGTGATACACTGTGCCAAACACTCGGGCAGACATTCAGTCCATCCCCACCTTGGTCTTTTGTAGTTTCTGGGATCCTCAGCCAGATCATACCTACTCCACACAGGCAAACTGTTGAAGCTATGAGTGTGCAATGTTCCCTCAGGATACAAGTGATATGTCATAGCTCAGTCTTAGAAAGTAACCACTCATCTGACATAAAGTCATTCTAACATCACGTCCTAGACAGACCAACCAAAAACATCAAATTGTGGCCTTTGGTCACTCGTTAACATCCACAGCCATAGACCAAGAATAGAAGTACCAGGACTCTGAAGGACCTTCAGAACTGCCTTAGTTCTTCATGGTATAGATTCAATAAGGTGTTGGAAACATTCTGGACCTTCATTCTCCTGTTAAGATACTGACATCATCGAACACATCTGTCCACAACTCAGGACTTCATAAGCTCTTCTCAGGTATCTCTTGAGCACAAAGGTTGTGGACACAGAAACACTAATGTCACTGCTGAGATAAGTTAATCTCTCTACAGGTTTGACAATTTCACCACATACAGATAGACTTTTGATGGCCAAGTGTAGGAAGTCATAGAAAGCCTGGATCTTAGTCTTGATCCAGGTAAATTGCAAACCCAGTCAAGCCAAGTCATCACTCAGCTTGTCAAGTGCTGCAGTCAGAGTGTGAATTGATTTCACTAAGATCACAGCAGAATCTGTAAAGTCAAGGTCAGTGAACTTTTCCTCACCGACAAAGGCACTGATGTGACTGGACTCCACAAGCATTCCTCACGCTCAGTCCTTCCAAGTATTGAACAGCATAGAGAACACAACATATAAAACCAAACAAAGACAAATAACAACCAGAATTCACTGGTACAAATACAACCCCTGGCAAAAATTATGGACTCACCGGCCTCGGAGGATGTTCATTCAGTTGTTTAATTTTGTAGAAAAAAAGCAGATCACAGACATGACACAAAACTAAAGTCATTTCAAATGGCAACTTTCTGGCTTTAAGAAACACTATAAGAAATCAAGAAAAAAAGATTGTGGCAGTCAGTAACGGTTACTTTTTTAGACCAAGCAGAGGAAAAAAATATGGAATCACTCAATTCTGAGGAAAAAATTATGGAATCACCCTGTAAATTTTCATCCCCAAAACTAACACCTAACATGATGCAGGTGTTAATTTGGGGGATGAAAATTTACTGGGTGATTCCATAATTTCTTCCTCAGAATTGAGTGATTCCATATTTGTTTCCTCTGCTTGGTCTAAAAAAGTAACCGTTACTGACTGCCACAATCTTTTTTTCTTGATTTCTTATAGTGTTTCTTAAAGCCAGAAAGTTGCCATTTGAAATGACTTTAGTTTTGTGTCATGTCTGTGATCTGCTTTTTTTCTACAAAATTAAACAACTGAATGAACATCCTCTGAGGCCGGTGATTCCATAATTTTTGCCAGGGGTTGTACATACCATAAACTAGAGAACCGCGCTCATAGAGCGCAAACCTTCGCCAACACTAGTTTCCAATTCCACAATTTTACCTTGGAAAAATAGTTTTAAGGTCAAAGTCCTGTTAGAAGTGACTTTTCATAAACTAAATTAGATGTGATCAAATATCAGGAGTATGTATTTAGTTTGTGTTGTCAGGTTTTTTTTTTTCCAACTATTTCGTTTTCTGAATTCTTTTTCAGATAATTTTCACAGAACACTGGCTATCTCTGCTTTGCACAATTTGCTTTTTGGCACTTGGTTTCCGACTGATAACTTGAAGACAAACAAGCAGGCATAAAGTTGGAACCTCCAGTCAGTTTTGGTGGTGTAGGTAAATCCATAACAAAAAAAAAAAAAAAAAAAAGAGAGTAATTGAGGCACTATTGATTGAGATATAACGTAAAATGTACAACAAATGGGCTTTTCAATGTTAAATTCAGATGTCCACAAAATCCACAATCCAGATCATATCCTGATCAAACTTTGTCAGGCAATAGTGAGTGCAAGTTTGCACCTCGCTTTATGATATGAGAGTGATTGGGGCACATTTGGTTAAGATATAATGTAAAATGTACATTAAATGGGGTTTATAATGTTAAATTTAAATGGCCACAAAATCTGTAATCTGGATCAATCTTTGTTAGCCGATAAAGGATACCACCCTATATAATGCTCTCAAATGTGAACGAAATTTGATGTTTTTTGACAGAGTTATGAATTTTTGAAAAGTCGTTCAATGTTAAAGATAGGGATTTTTTCAATTTTCCAAGATTTTTCTGGACCTACTATGACCTTGAAAATTTAATCACTTCTTGCCTATCAGGACATGAATCATCAGTTAAAAAAAACACACACACACACACAAAAAAAAAAAGCAAAAACGTCACAAACGTCACAAATAGACAAACAAACAGGTCCGAAAACACAATGATCATTAATCGGATTCAATATTTATAAGCTTTGCATTGTTTCTGCAGCATCTTTAGATTTTCCGTTGTACATGTGATCATTTTGAAATAGTTGCCGTTTTACTGCATTAATCACTACTTGTTTTCTGTGAAAGGGGAGAGATGGACTCCCATGATCCTATACACTTCTTTTATTGTGCTTAATGTAGAGTGTTGGAAATTAGCAGGGGAGAAAGAAAACAGGAGGCAGAGAACAGCGTCTCTGCAGGGATTCAGCCCTGGGACGACGGGACATTTGGTTCAAGAAGCAAGAGATTTATTCATTGATGATCTGTTAAAGCCTAATGACCATATCCTGAGTTCAAATGTGACATGGAACCATAACACTTATTCTTGCCTTAAATACATGCTAAAGAGGAGATCACCTTTTCAGGGACTTAAACACACAAAGCCTTTTCAACAACATTCACAAGTCAAAATGTATAATTTTGCAGAATATAATTCATGGTACACCTGTCATATTTTAACATATATTCATGTCACCATCAAGTTATTATTCAGACGTATAACAAATCAAGAATATTAACTTAAATGACACTGAATAGTCCTGTTGAAACGGTGTCTGTCAAAAATCATGAAAGAAGGGATACAATAAGTAATAATAATTAAGGGAAATGTTGAATAATTGCTTCATAATGGCATCAAAAAAGTTCAGGTTATTATCTACTGGAAGACATTGGAACAATTACGACATCAACTCATGAAAGGCCAGCGAGAACATGCAAAAGAACAAATTAGGACAGATTTGTGCAGAGGCTACTGTGAAAAAAGAAAAAGAAAATTATGAAAAAATATTGTCAATATTGAATGCTGAGCTTTAAAGATAAATAACATACATATTGTATAAAATAAATTGAAGTCTATTGGGTGAACTATCCTACACATTTTATTCATTAATGGTAATTCTGTTTTGCGGGAAAAATGCTTTGTGCTGTAAATGTACAAAGAACTCAAGTTTACATAATCATGAAGAAAAATGTACACAATTTGATGAGCTATTTTTCTGAAAATTAACATATGCTGGGGGACGCGCACCATTTGGCTGCAGTACTGTCATGCCTGGGGGCATTGCCTGCTTGTGCCCCGGTAGGCGGTTTTACGTGCTAGGTTTTGAAATTGTCTGGGGCTAGGGGGTCTTGTGTTCACAGGCCTGGTTTTCTCTTGCACGATGGATGGTCTGGTGTGACTACACAGAGGGTTCTCTGGGTCGGGTGGTGTGGGTGATGACCCTAAAGCTGCCTGTCCCCTCGCCACATATCCTCTCCTGCAGGGATCAGGATATGCAACGTGAGGCGTCTGCCATGACTAGGTGCTCCCTGTGTGGCTGAAGGATCTGCCTGCACTATGGGAGCAATGTGGCACTGATGGAAGTGTGTGTAACAATTATTAACACAAATTAATATGAATGAGAAATTATTTTAAGTAATATAAAGTAATGCTAGCGTGTTGCCCGTGGGAATCCAAGGACTCTAGATTGGGGAGTGTTTAGAAAATAGTTATCTGACATTGTCCAGCTTTGGTAATAAATTATGCAAAGTTTCTATAATGAGTTGGAATGGCGTGTGACTCCAGGATGTTTTTAGAGGTTCTTAGAGGTTTGACCTCAACAGTTTTTAGAAGAAGAACTCAACTGTTTTTTTCCCCCTGTTAATTATGTCATTTTTTAATGTTAATTCACTGTCTTAATGTATTTAGAAACTGTTTAGGTTCTTGTTAATTTAATTTAATGAGCTTATAATGCACCAAATCACAACAAAAGCCGTCTCAAGGCACCTCACACAGAACAGTTCAACATAAAAATTAAATAAATAATTAAAAATGAATTAAAAAAATTCAAATACATAATTAAAAACAGAAGTAAAATAATAAAACAGATAAAAAATAAAAACAATTCATAAGAAAAAGAATAAAAATGGGTTTTACGTCTTGACTTAAAAATGTCCACGGACTCCGACTGCCTCATGGTCACAGGAAGAAACAGAGTGGTCTTTAACCCGCCGACTTCTTCTTCACCCTGGGAACACAGAGAAGTCCCGCATCCTGTGACCGCAAAGTCTGGGCCGGCACGTAAGGTTCCACCAGATCAGCCAGATAAGACAGCGTTAGTCCATGAACAACTTTATCAGTCAATAACAAAACATTAAAATCTGCTCTCACAGAGACAGAGAGCCACTGTAAAGATGCCAAAATTGGTGTGATATGTTCAGGCCTTCTGCTACGTGTCAAAAGTCTGGTGGCAGCGTTCTTGTTATCATATACACACTATTATTATTATTATAAATTTTTTTTCACTTCTATTTTGTCATTTGATTTTTAAATGGACCACAATGGAAATAATTGTTTTCACTTTCTTGTGTCATCCATGTTTTTGACATATTTACAATTATATTTTGTATTTACATTGATCTTACTAAATAAAATCATGCATGCACACACTCATTAACTCATCTTTTTAATATAAAGAAAATTTACCGCCCCCTGCTGGAATGGCGTGTTAGTCCACAAGGTAATTAGCAATGTTGGATAATATCCATAGTTTCTCCATAAATATTAGTCCTATCAACGTTCCGTTTTTGCAACGTTCATCCTTGACCCAAAATACATAAGCATTCCAAACTATGTGAAAACGGAAAATTGATAGGACTAATATTTTTTGGAGAAATTAGCCATTTTAGTTAACCAGTAATTAATGGACATGGACATTGATGACACAAGAAAGTGAAAATACTTATTTCCATTGTGGTCCATTCAAAAATCAAATGACAAAATATAATAATAATAATAATAATAGTGTGTATATGATAACAACAACCTAAACAATTTATAAATACATTTAGAGAGTAAATTAGTATTAAAAAGTATGTAATTAACAGGAAATAAAATGGTTTTCTTCCTTCTAAAAACTGTTGAGGTCTAACATCAAGGTTATAAAAACATTTCGGACTCACACGCCATTCCAACTCATTATAGAAACTTTGCATAATTTATTACCAGCCTTGAAAAATGTCAGCTACCTTCTTTACAAATACTACCCAATCTAGAGCCTGTGGCCAATGTGCTAGCATATATATAAGTCTATATATAATTCTAAGTGCCTAAGTCTATTGCACAGCACTTTACCTTATTTAAGAGTGTTTCCGGTATATAAAAAAGAGGGATATGGCTAAATGCAGGCACTGCATGATTTTACAGCTTTACTGTAACTGTGATGAAAGAGAAGCAAAAGCAAAGCGGTTGCAAAAGTCATCTTTCATTAATGCATAAAATGATGATTTAAAGTCTTTGCCGCCATCATTATGGACATTATTATCGCACGCATCATTTTAACTCGGACTACAATGAGTGGAAATTGAGTTGCAGTGATTCATTCATCAAACTGTTGCTCGAGCACACTTATTCACATTGATACATTTAGTGTACACGTAAATTAGTGATTGATCACAATTTAAGTGTGAAAATAACAATGAGGAAACACCACAACCACAAAGCAATCACTTATGACCTAATGTTCTCCCATTGTGTGTGTGTTTAATCATCTGCAAAAAATAATAATAATAATAATAATAATACGCAAACCAAATACTAAAACTAAATAGTATTGCAACTCAGTGTAAGCAGTTTATCAACACTGTAATCTCTAAGGAATACATTTATGTCAACTTTGAAAATGAATGTCATGCAAGGCTGATTAAAGCATCTTGAAACATAAACCTTCAAAAAACAAACAAAAAATAACTCTTGATCTTGCAATGGTTGTGCCATGATAGCAAATCACTTCAGTTATCAGCCACAAAGGACGGGGTTAAACTCTCATCAGTTCCTTCTCAAAAAGGAAGACTCCAATACAAAAATAAAAGCACCTAGCTTGGATCAGGACTATGAAGTGAGTTATCATTGACAGATCCTTGTTACGTGTCCGCAGCAGCGGACGCAGCCGAGAGTGACATTAGTATTGGAAATGAATTGTCTTTTAATGTGCATGTCTCCATCGTCCAGCAGCATGTAGCAATGCACCATTACCGCGGTCAATTAGCCATTCAACATTTCACTGTGGGCCAATGTGTGGAATTGATTACTACACCACAAGCATTTCCTGCAGCTTAGCATGTCCAGAATATTAAGTAATTTTAAAACTCTACATTGTCGAGTAAAGTGCCACCAACTGTGCATCAAATTCCCCTAAAAAATAAAAAATAAAAATAAAAATAATAATAATAATAAAAAACACCACAATGTTTGACATTACCATTCATGCACAGTACATACAGCTCATGAATATAATCACCGGATAGTGAAAAAGCATGAATATTAAAACATTTTATTTTTCTATTCTTTGATAGCAGTGGAAATGCAGCTCTGCTTCTGAGCCTTTTTTTTTTCTTTTTTAGCTGCGATGACATTAAGGATGATTGAAGTGCATTATCTGGGCACACAATGGCTGCTGTCCATTCAGCTGTGCACTGCAGAGAACTGCAAAAGGAAGCCGGTGAGACACTCACTGCGGAGGAATGTCATGTTTTAAAGGGCCAAGACACCCCACAAGTCCCCCAACACCTTTGCCAGAACAGCCTGGCGGAGCTGTCAGCAAGTTTGCGTTATTGTCGATGCCCCTGTCTGACATGTAGTCCAGTCTCTCGGGGCTTCTGACTCTCAGAAAATGTAGTGTGGACTCAAAATGGAGGTGATCTGAAACACGTGCCTTCATGTCAAGTCTGTTCACTGCAGCTCCAACAATCAGACGTTGCTACAGGAAACTGGTGCATGCACTGTCACCATGTTTACTGTGATCTGGTTTTGATTGATAATTGAAATAGGCTTTAACTTCTTCAAAGTGCTCAAATCAGAATCAGAATTGAATTTATCACCAAGTAAGTTTGCACATTTGCTGTGTTTATTGTGTATTATTGTGTATTCATATTTATATTTGCAAACCGTTTTGCTGTTTTTCATTTTTACTTTCACTTTTGATACTCTGTGTGCTTCTTGCCCTGTGTGCTGCTATACAATGCTGCTGCAACCTCAATTTCACTGAGAGAGTCTTCCCAAGGGATCAGTAAAGTTCTATCTAATCTAATCTAAAAGGAATTTGATTTGGTGTTATTGGTCCACAAACAATAAGAAAAAAAAACACTTCTGTAAGAAGTTGTTGCTCCTTATTATGAATGTGCATGAATAAGAACTAGTACCCAAGAACTGTTTCCAAGAACTGTTTTCCTAGAACTGTATGAATTCTGATATTGAACCACGAAGAACTTTCCAAGTCATTTCTAAAGTCAAGTCTTACTTAATTGGAACTGCATCCAGATGCACAGCACTTGACCTCTGAAGATACTCATGAACTGTGAACTATTCCTGAACAACCAACCTTATTTCCTAGACT
Source organism: Thalassophryne amazonica (assembly GCF_902500255.1). Classification (NCBI taxonomy): domain Eukaryota; kingdom Metazoa; phylum Chordata; class Actinopteri; order Batrachoidiformes; family Batrachoididae; genus Thalassophryne; species Thalassophryne amazonica. The sequence goes on along the minus strand of NC_047115.1, from coordinate 56,769,263 downwards.
GTGGACATTATTTCTAGAACAGTGAACATTCCTGTTTTAAGCCTACAGTGAACTGCTTGTTGTTAAAGGCTTCAGTGTTATGAGTGCAAGCCCTCACCTCTGTTCTCCATTCTCCTAGTTCCTGTCCGTGGCTCCGGATCCAGTTCCCATACACCCCAGGATTCCTGCTTGTTCTCAGACTGCCAAGTCTGTCTGTGTGTGCACTGCAGCTCCCAGATGTGCCACCCTGTCTTTGCTCAGAAGGCCGCCTAACCAGCGCAGCATTGTTTATTGTAAATAAATCTCTTTTCATTCACAAACAGTTATGTTCATTGCTCCCAGCGTTTAAGTCCATCACCTGTAATGGTCCGGCCCCATCCGGATCCCTAACCATAACATTTGTCACACTTATAATCAATAGTAGTGACTCCAACAGTACTAGCTTCCTCAAGGCTTCAGTGTTTGCTCCAGTTGAAATTCAGATTCCTGGAAAAATATATGGCGATGTTATTTGATTTAGTTCATATTTAAGTTGGGAGCTCAGCGGTGCAGGAGTCAAGCAACCAATATGTATGGGTGGGATCAATTCCCAATCACCCCAAATGGGTTTGTCCCCGGACACCATAACTTAATTTACTTTGTCCCAGTCCACCCAGCTGTAAATTGATAACCAGTCTCAGCTGTAGAAGTAACCTGTGAGGGATGGCGTCCCATCCCGGGGGAGTCATAGACTCTCATCCTCTTTATGTAACAGACTCTGAGGATAAGCACTTTGTTTTGGATAATCATTCACTTCTGAGCTAATTTCTCCAGGTAACAGCTGTGCTTTGTTTGCTGAGCTAAATCGATGTTTTCTCAGTGAGGGAAGTTCACTTTGGCCAACACCAAATAGGGATTCGTGATCACAACTAAAGGTCAATGGTCAAGATGAAAGCTCATCAGTCAAGATCAAAGCTCAATGAGCATTAAAGGTCACCGGTCCCATTCTTCTTGCAAACACATCTTAAGGGGTGCAAATAAATGTTATGAATTAATGTAAATTATCAAGGTATTTCAGACAATAAAATGAATGTTATGATGCCTGTTTTGTTGGCCTGTGACTGATGATGTGAATGTTTATCATACACAAACATGCATTCACACATATACATATTATATGCCTTTACATATATGATAAGACACCTCCTGACATATGGAAAGACAACCCAAAACATTGGCCTGGGATTCATTATGCCATTCTACATTCTTGCCAAATCAATCAATCAATCACTTTGTAAATGTATGACTTAAAAGTAAGAGAATTTTGTAGGTTTTTGTTGCAAATTCATGACTTTATAAGCTCATAAATTTGTCAATACTACCACTTTAATCTAAAAGTATATCAGACTTTCCCATAAATTTACTACATTAATCTGGGAAAATCTGACTTTTTTTTAAATTGGAATATTAACCCCTTTTTTAAAAGTACTAATACGGCCCTGGGGCAACACAGTGACTTATTGGTCAGCACTGCTGCCTCACAGCAAGAAGGTCCTGGGATCAGTTCCCACCTGGTCCTTTCTGTGTGTAGTTTGCATGTTCTCTCCGTGTTTGCGTGGGTTCCCTCCGGGTGCTCCGGTGCTTCCAGAGACATGCAGGTTAGTTGAACTGGAAAATTGAAACTGACTGTAGGTGTGAGTGAGGGTGTGAATGTGTTATCTGTCTAAATGTGGCCCTGCTGTAGACTGGCATCCTGTCCAGGGTGTACCACTGGGATAGGGTCCAGCTCCCCGTGACCCTTATTTGGAATATGTGGGTATAGAAAATGAATGACTGAATAATGTGTCCCTACTAAGCTGTCAAATAAACATACATCCAAATGCGTATTAAAATATTTTCACAAACAGGCTGTATGAGATCTTCAATACTTATGTGATTGATTAAATTTCTGACAACATTACCTGTGTACACTACGCAGCTCAGCGGGATAAGGAATTTGACTACCAATATGTAAACCTGGCTCATACTACCTGTATGTGTTCTTGGATAAGACATCTGCATTGCCTCAGTCCACCCAGCTGAATATGGATGCTTACTATGACTCAGGAAATGGCTATAAACTGATGTTTTAAATGTTTCGAGGGATGATTGAGAGGTTTTGAGCCTAACTAGCAGGAGGTGGTAATGGTAGAAAATATATTTTTTCTCAAATATGCTTACATCCACTTCAGAGATTGTGCATTGTGTAATTTGGGAGATATTTCATATAGGAAGTGGGTGTATACCATGACAAAAAACCCCCACCCCATGCAATAAAGAAAACTGCAGTATATACTGTAATTTTAACATCTTTCAAAATATTAGAATGTAACTGTTTTGACTTCATGATTAGTTTTGATGAACCCTGCATTGAACACAACATTCAGGTTTATGATATATAATGCTCCTGACTTGGTAGTACTTGTTTTAGAGAAGTCACAAAAGCTACATAAGTACTGATATTATTTCAGCGATCATGCAATTACACATGTAATTTCAAGTCACAGCATGGCAAGTTGTAGTAAATCAAGTGTCATGGCCAAGCCAAAAACAAGATCTCAGGCTAAAGAACTTGATAAAACCTTTGACAATGGTTTATGTTTTTAAAGTTTTTGAAGAGCATGGCCTCCTCCTAAGTTGTGTTATTCACACAATGGGCCTCATGTATCAACATTGCGTACGGCGATATTTGAGCGTATATGGGGTGTACGCCAAAACGGCTGCACTACTTGGCATTTATCAATGTGGTCGTTGGCGTACGCTACGCTGAAAATATACACCAGGTCGAGAGGTGGCGTAAATTATACACCAAAATGAACCAGCGCTGGAATCCACATAAAAATGAAGATGATCAACATGATAAACAGTGCCATTATACAAATCAATGCATATGTTACATAAATAACACTTTCCTGATTATACTACATAATAATCAATACAAATCCCGCTGTTGCGGGATTGTTATGGGACACGATCCGTGGCTACAGCGCTGACAGGAAGGAAAGCGCTGCTCGCCTTTTTCTCCAGACTTCGAGCCTGGAGCCAGAGCAGCGCTGAGCTTAACTTCATGTGGTGTGATCGTTTTAGACTATGAAATTTATAATAACAACTGTAGTTTCGTCATTCCCTTAATTTGCCCGTGCTGCAACCAGGTTTTGTCGTCTCCATTCGGTTGTCACAATAAAATAAATACAGAAATACATTTAAAAAATAAAGAAATCTGACAGATTAGGCGTGTCTTATTAATTGAGCGAGCAAATATCCACGTCAAGAATTATTGACATGTGAAAAGAGAATACAGCGGTCGCTCGCTATAACGCCGTTCACCTGTCGTGGCCTCGGAGTCTCACGGAGTATTTAGTCCAATTTTGCATGCCTTTTTTTTTTTTTACAGTGTTCTGTGTATCTGTTACATAAGAATCTTGTTGCCCAGAAGAGAAAAGAGCGCCAACAACTACTCATAACTGTGTTTGTCACACGGAAATAAACACCTGCTGCAGCGAGACAAATGTTTGGGCCTGAAAACAGTTTGGTATTATTTTCCTACTAAGGTTTGAACTTTGAGAGTGTTTACACACGAGAGAAAAGTGAGAAAATGTTCATGCCTGATTGAGAAAGTGTATAAACTGTGTAGTGAGGGGTTTTACAGCTTTGAAACGTCTATAATAATTGTAAAAAATAACGCTGACTATGTCACGGTTTCACGTATTACGGGCTATTTTTTAGAACGTAACTCCAGCGATTAATGAGGGACCACTGTAACACTTTATTGATTATATACTACAAAACAATTGATACGACAGCCGCTTTTGATGCTCTATTGGCACGCGTCGTGATTGGTGGAGTTCTTTTTCATTGCCGTATTTCCGGCTTCCATGTCGTAAAATGAGGGTGTGTCTGAATATTTATGGGCGTGTTTATTATAATTACGATCGTTTCCACCCGCCGCATTTATCAAGATCACATCAGGCGTACGCCAGAAATGGGCAGGTGCGCACTGCTTGATACATGTCACAGTGACTTTGGTGTATTTCAAGTTTACGCCGTAAATTTACGCCACAAGTGCGCAACATTGATACATGAGGCCCAGTATGACTGAAATAAAAGCTTTGACAATGGTTTATGTTTTTAAAGTTTTTGAAGAGCATGGCCTCCTCCTAAGTTGTTGTGTGTTGGGGGGTTTGGCTGGACATTGTTTGCTGTTTTTGTGTTTGTTTTCCTTCCCAGGTGATTTGGGGCTGATCTCTGGGGAGAGTGTGCTGCAGAAGAGTCTCTCACCTCTGTCACGCCGATCTGCTGCACCTGTTGCATTCACGTGCGGCTCTCCATCAGGACGATCTACGACACCTGTGGCACTCACGTGCGGACCTAAGGACTCTCAGCTGGTGCCAATGAAGAAATGAGGAACTGCATTTAAGCCAGCAGTGATCGGGGCTGAATTGCCGGAGAATACGACCTTGTGACGACCGTTTGAGGGACGCTTAGGGCCGGTCCAGATTCTGACATCGCGCCTGTGAAGGACGACGAGGTTGAGAGGCAAACGCTGTCAGCACACGTCAGAGGTGATTATTTTTAAGAGATCATTTGTGATTGTAATTTGGCATTTTTGCGCAGCTATATTTAAATATTGGTGAAAATTGTCTGGTTTGCTCCTCACGGCTGTGGCACGCGGATCAATAATCCTCCACTGGCTGTGAGCAGCTGCCCTTTTAAATTAAGTCCAAAGTCAGACCTGAACGTGTTGCTGATAAGTGTGCCTCTAAATAGTATTTCTTGGTAACAGTGTTGAATAACCTCACCTCTGTTCCTCCTTCGCAGAGTACAGTCCTGGGAAAAGCCACCTGGCGGGTGTCGGCGGGATTCCTGAGTCCAGAACTTTCGGGCTCCGATCCGTTGTGATGCTGAGAGAGCGCGCCGCCTCTTCACCTCACCAGATTTATTATTTAGTATTTTGTGTACAGCACAGGGGGAAAGAAAATAAATTTGGGGTTTTTTTGGAACTGCTTCTGGTTATTTAACGCTGGGTTCAGTCAGACGCTGGATCGGTTCTCACCAGCGTCCTACACATAAGTTCTGTTATTCACACAGTGTGACTGAAATAAAACCTTTGTGAAAGAATTGTGTTTATAAAGTCTTTGAAGAGCATGGACAAACTTTACACATAGCGGAATAGCCAAATAATTGAAAATAGACTATACTTTGTTACATTCAAGGGGCGGGGGGTTATTTTCAAGATATAGGATTAATTTTGATGCCAAAATGCTGGTATTAATACTGTGAATCATTTCCCAAGTGGATGTATTGAAATTCTGACTTGTGATTTTTACCACCTCCTGCTACCTAACCCAGAAAAAGTAGGGTGTGGTTGTGTTGCATTCTAAGAAAACCAACATTTCTCAACATTGCACACAGTGAGTCACAACCTCACACATTCTTGAGGAACATTGGTTTGTCAGGATGCTAAAGATGATGGACCATGCTCTGCTTTTTCTGGGTCAGACTCATAACTTCTCAACTGGCAAGTATACATAATATGTATACTTGAGTTTCTATTTCAGTTGGCATGGTGTGGTTATTGATAGGTATTGAATAATATGATATTTATGTAATATTATCCAGGGGAGTACTCAGCTCTGTTGTATGCTGTACTACAAATGAAACTCAATGTGAGCCCAAATGACCAATTTATTTCCATTCACTTGTGTTAGAGCAGTCAAAATGAATGTTTCATTGCTTAACCATATAGCTGTATGCATGAAGTGCATTTTTTCACAATGACAAAACAAAGCCGTCTTTTCATACTGTGCAAAGGTTCATGCACCAGTCAAGACAGCCCGGAAAACAAAGGAAGCGTTCATTTTAGTCACAACTACACTTTCACCTCATTACTGCTTTCAGATGCTCTGATGAACACACATGTTCTGTACTTCCTTCTGATTTTATATCAGCCCAAGTTGAATAGTCACATAAATCAACTGTATTCAACCAGTAATTGAATCTCCACAGGCACAAGATGATATAAAACTAGAGGGTAATCAGAGGGCACAATGTATTATTCTTCAACACCACACAGATTAAGTACAATTGTATGAATGTGACCGGATGTCAGTCTTTTGTTAATATAAAATGCTACAGGAAAACTACACCCTCATACTGCTGCTAAAATTAATTGATCACATTTGTCTTTGGCACTAAATATACCAGAGAGAGAGAGAAAAAAACTATTTCCTGTGCATAGAGCATTCAAGTTCTAATCAGGACGCTTTAATGAGGGCACTCACCAAACTCCACCTCTGCAAATGTCATGACCTTCTTTTCAAGATGTTCTCTGCCAGGTGATACATATATGTGTTGTTATTTATTTAATAGTGAAATCAGGATATCTTCATCAACCCACTGGTACAGCAATTAAAGTTTTCTGAAAATGATCAGAATTTTGTATTTGGATGCAACCTCATATTTATTCCAGACTTTGTTACATCGACACAGTGCATCTGACTAATGACAAACCGCTTGGAAAAGAAAAATGTGCTAAACATGGTTCGCATTAACGTTTGTGGTCACACACATGGATGATGCTAATTTAGTGCAGCAGATAAGTGAATATTTACAGAAGAATCCTTCACATTGTGATGCAATTACCAAATTTGGGTAATACAAATACTCCTTAGACATTACTCTTTTGAAAAAGCAGGGTGTCCACTTGAATTTCCAATACACGGCCAGGTAGGGGTCAACTGAAGAATTACACAGGGGTCAAAATATTTAAAGATGCTCCACTTATATTGAAAGGTATTCCATATTATTTGTCTGATAGTACAGATTCCAAAAAGGTACAATTTGGATCATCTGTGAATGAATTCTATGGAGTTATGGGGTAAAATATAGCAAAGATGGTGAAAAAGGTTGATTTCAGTTTGTACAGGGGTCCAAAGTGAAAGTTGCTCCAATTTTGTTGAAAAGTGATGCAACTTATTGGTTGAGCAAATAGAGAATTAAAAGGAGTAGTTTTCACCATGTGTCATGCTTCATTATCATATTACACAGTAACATATGTTATATGACATTGAATCCAGTGGATGTTGACACTGTTTGACCTTTACTCTGGACACCAAACATTCAACATGGTCAAAACTATTCCATTTATTAATCCTATTAGCTCAACCAATAATTTACATCACTAAAATTGGAGTAACTTTAACTTTTGACCCCTGTGTATACAGGCCCTAGTCTTGTACTTCACATCTCCTATAATAAAAAGTAAGTCCCTTCGGGTGATCCCTTGTTTGCACTTGGGGTCACCACAGCAAATCCAAGGTGGATCTGCATGTTGACTTGGCACAGGTTTTATGCCGGATGCCCTTCCTAACACAACTCCACATTACATGGAGAAATGCGGCAGGGGTGGGATTTGAACCCGGAACCTTCTGCACTGAAACCAAGTGCATTAACCACTTGGCCACCACCCCTGCACATCTCCCATAATATATCTTCAAAATGTTGTGGCCCTAGTGTGCCCTGAAGGTACTGCAGGACAATACTGAAAGGTCAATCAACATAAGCAAATAAAAAAGGTTTTAAATTAAAAGCTCAAAAGTACCCAAAAATAATTATGACTATTTTTTGAAATGTTATCAGAAGTAATAAAACCAAACTGTGGGATTTAAATGTCATTATTCTTCATGTATCGGACATATTTTAAAATAATAATATACTAGAAAATACTTTGTTTAAGTCTCATGTGCTGATCAAAACTGAGTAAAAGTGTTGATGAGCCTCACAAGATTTTCAGATTTCAAAACAGCCAGTTTGGGAATGAATGTCCTATGGTGACATAAACATCTATATACAGGGTCAGTATGGTGGCTCAGTGTTTAGCACTGTTGCTTCACAGCGAAGATCGGAGGTTTGCTTCCCACTTGGTCCTTTCTGTGTGGAGTTTATATGTCTCCTCATGTTTGTGTGGGTTCCCTCTGAGTGTGTTCCGGATTCTTTCCAAATACATAAAGGTTAGATGAATTGGTGACTGTAAATTGACCATAGGTGCGAGTGTGAATGTGTTTGCCTACATGTGTCGGCTCTGGAAACACCGATAACTATGTGGCTGCTTGTCCAGGGTGTACTCTGTCTCTCGCCTAATGTCTGCTGGGACAAGTTATGAGAATTTTGTTTTGTAAAGTGTAACTAGGTGCTCTCCAAACGGATTACCCATTGAAATATACAGTGTGTGTATATATATATATATATATATATATATATATATATATATATATATATATATATATATATATATATATATATATATATATATATATATATATATATATATATATATATATATATGTATGTATGGGTGATTCTTAGACTACGGGCACTTATTATGTCCTTTGATCATATTGTATGAAAAACAGAAAAAAAGGGGAAATTTCACACTTTTATAGTTATCTTTACAATGAAAGTGTGTTAAGAAATTTGTTCTAGTAGTCTATGATGACTTTTTCACCTTTTTTCAGCATCATTATATGCAAATATTGTCGTTTTGTTTGATCTTCAATGATAAAAATGAATGGTAAAAAAACATTTTTTCTAATGTTTTAAAATATCTCTGAATAACATATCAGGAAAATAATCAAAACATAATTGGGGTATTCAATGTCATACAACTGTTGTGATTTTTTTAAACAAAATGTAGTTGTCCCACACTATTGCCGTAATTTCCACCACAACATTTAATGTCCCTTTAAACAGTTTGTATGAAAGATTGTTTGGGTAGTTTCTATGGAGATAAACAGTGACATCAGAGCACATGTATATAGCGCCAAATCACAACAAACAGTTGCCCCAAGGCGCTTTATATTGTAAGGCAATGGTGTGGTGGAAATTACATTTACAAGGCCAATAGTGCCTGTAGTTAAAGAATCACCCATATGTGTGTGTGTGTGTGTGTGTATGTGTGTGTGTGTGTGTGTGTGCGTGTGTATTATGGCATGCCAAACAGCAAAACATGAGAATATAAACATTGATAACCTTGAATATGTTGAATGAACCATGAATATAATGAATGAAGCTTGAATATATTGAATGAACCCTGAGAATATTGAAAGAACCTTGAATATATTGAATTAAACTAAACATATATTGAATGAAGCTTGAATATATATTAAATGGAAACTTGGATATATTGAATGAAACTAAATATATACTGAATGGAAACTTGAATATATATTGAACTAGAAGCACTCAGAGAGTGCAAACCTCCGCCAAGGCCATGGGGTCACTGACGCCATAACATCTACACGCCGTGGAATCATTGAACCTAAAAAAGTCTAACAATGATGTTTGCTCAGTAGTAAAAAAAGTTTCATCTGCTGTGACTGGATAGCATGTATCCTTAGCGCTTGGCATCACAGTTTATTGCAACTTGCACCTTTCCCAGAAGCTACTGTCATCTGAGCACTGATATTGATATTGCATGTGCTTATAGACAAAAACAAATAAGAGACAAAATTCAATTTATTATTCAACTAAACTGCAAATATATGAATTTTTTTTTAACATTTATGAAACACTTCTCTAAACAAGGCCATAGGGTTACTGACCCTAAAGAGATTCCCTCCTTGGCACAGTGATCTATTCAACAATTCAGTGTTACAACCAAAACTATGATACATACACTTTTCTTTCCTTTATATTTGACATCCTTGATCATGAAAACATACCACTAGAACTTGGAATCACTTTTATGTCTTTATTAGTTCAAAGGTTATTGTATAAAAATGATTTTTCGATAATGGTGGTTTTCTTCTGGCTCTAGCTCCATAACATTTGAAGCTACATCAAATCTGATGACACCTTACTGAATCAGTACAGATTCAGCTACAATTTGGTGTTAGTTGTGCATCTCTAGCTTCATTTGTCACCTCACACTGACACATTTTCCATTTTCCCTATATTTTTGCATATTCTGGATCACCAGATCCAGAATCCGGATCCGATCATCACCAAACTTTGTTGTTTGATAGAACATTTGACTATGTTACACCCTAATTTTTTTCAAGTCTTTCTGCCTTGTTTTTGTGGAGTTAGAAACTACAATGTCAAAATTCCCCCTATCCCGCAATGGTGAAGAATCCTTTAAAAAATTCCTGGATCCGGATCGTGATCCGTATGACCACTAACATTTAATCACTTGTTCCTCTTGTCATTTCCAACCACTCCACAAAATTTCCTCAAAATCCGTTCAAAACATTTTGAGTTATCCTGCTGACAAACAGACAGACAAACAAACAAACGCGACCGAAAACGTAACCTCTTTGGCGGAGGTAAAAATAAATTTAAGAATTATTACAATTTGAAAACAAATGCACCCGAACGTGATGACAGCTGCAACTGCTTAATGCTAACTTTTAACTTTGAAAATGCCATAGACATGCTAACGCGTTAGCATTGGGATCCGGATCGTGATCCGGATCACCACTAAAATTTAATCACTTGTTCCTCTTGTCATTTCCAACCACTCCACAAAATTTCCACAAAAATAAATGTAAGAAATATTACAATTTGAAAACAAATGCACCCGAAGGTGATGACAGCTGCAACTGCTTAATGCTAACTTTTAACATTGAAAATGCCATAGACATGCTAACACATTAGCATCGGGATCCGGATCATGATCCGGATCACCACTAAAATTTAATCACTTGTTCCTTTTGTCATTTCCAACCACTCCACAAAATTTCATCAAAATCCGTTCCAAACTTTTTGTTATCCTGCTGATAGACAGACAAACAAACAAACAAACACGACCGAAAACATAACCTCCTTGGAGGAGGTAACAAGGCCATAGGGCCACTGACCCTAAAGAGATTCCCTCCTTGGCACAGTGATCTATTCAACAATTCAGTGTTACAACCAAAACTATGATGCATACACTTTTCTTTCCTTTATATTTGACATCCTTGACCATGAAAACATACCAGTAGAACTTGGAACCACTTTTATGTCTTTATTAGTTCAAACGTTATTGTATAAAAATGATTTTTCGGTAATGGCGGTTTTCTTCTGGATCTAGCTCCATAACATTTGAAACTACATCAAATCTGATGACACCTTACTGAATCAGTACAGATTCAGCTACAGTTTGGTGTTAGTTGTGCATCTCTAGCTTCATTTGTCACCTCACACTGACACATTTTCCATTTTCCCTATATTTTTGCATATTCTGGATCACCAGATCCGGAATCCAGATCCGATCATCACCAAACGTTGTTGTTTGATAGAACATTTGACTATGTTACACCCTAAATTTTTTCAAGCCTTTCTGCCTTGTTTTTGTGGAGTTAGAAACTAGAATGTCAAAATTCCCCCTATCCTGCAATGGTGAAGAATCCTTTAAAAAATTCCTGGATCCGGATCGTGATCCGGATGACTACTAAAATTTAATCACTTGTTCGTCTTGTCATTTCCAACCACTCCACAAAATATCAAAATCCGTTCAAAACTTTTTGAGTTATCCTGCTGACAAACAGGCAGACAGACAAACAAACAAACGCGATCGAAAACATAACCTCCTTGGCGGAGGTAATGAAACATAATATATATTGAATGGAAACTTGAATATAATGAATGAAACAAAATATATATTGAATTGAAACTTGAATATATATTGAATGGAAACTTGAATATATATTGAATGGAAACTTGAATATATATTGAATGGAAACTTGAATATATATTGAATGGAAACTTGAATATATTGAATGAACTTGAGAATATTGAAAACTAAATATATATTGAATGAACTTGAGAATATTGAATAAAACTAAATATATATTGAATGAACCTTAAGAATGTTGAATGGAAGGTTGAATATATTGAATGAAGCTTGAATATATTGAATGAAGCTTGAGAATATTGAATGGAAACTTGAGAACACTGACTGAACTTTGAGAATATGGAATGGAGTCAAACTAAAAATTTTGACTGAAGCTACATAAGCCTTTTGGCAGTTCTCATATCTGTGACACTGCAACAAAGGACACGTGTAGAGGAAATATATCAGTACTTTAGTCAATTAGAAGGCTTTTTCCAGGTGACCCAGATTCCAGGTGATGTCAATGCTTTGGAACGTACATCACGGCAATTTGAAGATCATATTTCAGCAATTGCACTATTCGTAGTTATTATGAGCAATTGAGCCCCACAAAATATTGCTGAAATAACTTTATGCAGCATTCTAGAAGGTATGTATTGTATATAGCTAACACAATGGCTAAAAGGTCTTCCACAATGAATAGGGTTTCCACCCATCCCTTAAAATACATAATTGTCCTTTATTTGACAAAATTGTTGTGTCCGGTATTGAATCAATACAGGATGTAAATTGTTCCATATTTTCATAAATGTCCCACATACACTCATCAAAACTGAATAATGAACAAAATAAAACACACAAAATATTAAGGGCTGCCAATGTCACCTCTGCACCTCACCTCAGGTCCTGTAGTGAAGACCTGACACGAGGTACAGAGGATAGACCTCAGACTTTCACGTCTGCATCTCCTTTCTGGTCCTGGTACAGGTTGCCTGGTTGCCTGGCATGTCTACACACAAAACTCTACCACATCCAAAGAAGCAAAAACATTTGCAAATGTATGTGAGTGAGAAGAGTCGAACCCTTGGCTTGACAGCGTTAGTGGCAATGGGTACAAGACAAACTGTAGGCAAACAAATATTTTTATTTTTTATGTCATCTTAAAATAAAAATGTCCTCACTTTAAAGATTAAAATTAGTGGTCTGTTTTCCTTAATATTTATGTTTATTATTGTACAATTCAGTGCCTGCACAGTTTATCATTAAGAGAACTGTGTTCATAAAGCACTTAAAGCTTAAGTATGACTAAATGGTTTTTTCAATATTAAATATACCACTCCTTCTCCTTGGGTGGTGGTAGTGGCCCCAAGGAGCCGTGATGGGCACCCTTTATTTTCATTTCTGAAAGGTGGCAACCCTAACAATGAAACAAAGAGCAAACTTCTTCATCTGAAGAATGATATTCCATTGTGTTACCTCTATTACTTTGGGCAGCACATGCACTTGCTTAGGTGTTAATTGTTTCCTCATTGCTTAAGACTGCTGCCACAACGTTGTTTGCTGAATCATTTATTTTGCTGCAGTGCACCTGAGCTGGGTGAGCATTACCAACTACAAACAGCAGAAGTGGGTTGAAATTTTGTTCCAAGTTCTCAAGGTTCATTCAATATATTCAAGTTTCCATTCAATATATATTTAGTTTCATTCAATATATTCAAGTTTCATTCAATATATTCAAGCTTCCATTCAATATATTCAGGTTTCCATTCAATATAAACAGGTTTCCATTCAATATATTCAAGTTTCATTCAATATTTTCAAGTTTCCATTCAATATATTCAAGTTTCCATTCAATATATATTTAGTTTCATTCAATATATTCAAGGTTTCCATTGTCCATATTCTCATATTTTCCTGTTTGGCATGCCATTATATATATATATCTACATACAGTGGTGGGCACGGTTCCACTAATCCGCTAACCACTAATTATCGGAGCTAACATTTTCATTAGCAGATTAGCTTTCTGGTTACTTTGAAAACCATCAGTGGACCAATTACCTTCAATAAATTTAGTTCTGATAACTTTTAGAAAGCTAACAGTTAGCAGGCATTATGAATAAAGCTTAACAGTTTAAAACATTTGTAAAGTCTGAAATCATAGATTAGTGCCTGCCTGTTACATGTTTTGTAGCAGACAGACAGCTATGAGTGGTAATGACAAATAAACACTTCTAAAACTGAAAACATTGTTTTTCTAACCTAATAACACCTCTGAACTTACGTAAGACATTTTGCGGACCTTAGCATGGTGACATCACAGGCCGGTAGCTAGCTGCAAAACTCTGTTTTGTTTATGTGTAAATATATCATTTTTGTCATATATTATGTAAAAGCGAGTGAGATAAAGACTTATAAAACTGAAACGCTGTTTTTGTAAGCTGATAACACCTCTGGAGTCATTTACAAGATGTTTTGCAGACAATAGCATGCATGCTAACTTCCTATGGAGTTAAATTTGTCTAAATTTGTCACCTGCAAATGCACAGAGGGTGATCTACAAATATTCCTTGATTTGCATCCACTCTTAAAACATAAATATTGTTTTTGATTGACTGATTGATAGAGGGGCATTATTGAACATGTACAACTTGTACATAAGATAATAGGATCTTAATAATTAATTAAACAACTGCAAATTATAAAGAACACAATGCTCATATGGCCGAGGGTATTTTAGCATTGTGTTATAATTTTTTTTATGAATGACATAATTTTCAGTAGTTTACAAGTAATCCAAAAGTATTCAAATTTCATTACTTTATTGTAATTCAATGCATTACGTTAGGAATTACAAAAATTGCTAAGTAATTTGTATTAAATAACTGAATGCATTTGAGTAATCAGACCCAGGTCTGTCCACAAGGTGCTATTAATGTGATCAATTTGTATGAAAAAAAAATGCATAACTAAAAAAGTATCATGCAAAACAACAAATTTGTTATGTTAAATATTGAAACTTTCTTCATCTGAAGATTTCCACACAATAAATATTCTCTTGTTGATCTAATGCACCGTGACATGTAAATATCTAAGACAAATGAGCCCTGACACGTTCACCATGACTATATTTATAAGTTACTGCAAAATGCAAAACATTCATTTAAAGTTAGAGCAATCAGCCACTCCAGTGTCTACAGACACCCCACAGAGACAGGAGACAAGACTCATTATATGACATTCTCAATAATTCATTACAAACCAGCCCTTCCTGCTTCTTTTTTTTTTTAATCATCATGGTCAACCGCAGTTGGTGAGATCGCACCACACGGCGTCCACCATGTACAGCCTGTGATTAGCTCGGAGCCCTCACTATGTGGAAATCACACTCTTGTCACACATCAGAGTGTCTCAGAGCTACAAAAGTACCAAGTTCCAGTGGAAAGCTCATAAAAGTCCTTTGAAATTTTCTGTGTCATCCAATCTGTACCAAACCTTTGACAACTCCAACAACTAAATAAACAACCTGGAAGATCAGTCACCTGCTCCACTTTAACTTTAACTCCAGCAGCATTTACATATTGATAACGCTGAGAGAGCTTTATGAGCACCACGTAAAGTTACATGCATTTGAAAGCAACACAACACTTCCTGCAGCCACTAAAATGCCATTAATTGCATGTAAAAAACAAACATCCTAACTGTCCTTCCAGCTCATATAACCTGTCTTTGTGATGACGTGTGCAACATCAATGACAAAGAGGTAAATGAGTGGACCTTGCAGCGCAACCTCTAATAAACAATCAGAGAATGCCTTTGGGGAGCACTTAGAAAGAAGAAATCATTAACAGCTGAATTATTTAGAGATGCATTTTTAATATTTATGCATTTCATAGATTTGTTACCTGTACAAGCATTTAAAAGAAATAGGAACACAGAGGGAATAAATAAATAAACGGCATAAAACTGCAGTCTGAGTCTGGAGGAATGTTGCAGTGCATAAATTCTGTTTGATTAATGTCTGAATTTGGTTTTCTGCAGAAAAAAATATCAACAGAAGATTAGTGTATGAACCTTATGCTATGAATGCCCTGCAAAGAGCTCAGAATTTAATCTTTTAGTATCTGTGACATGCTTTTAACCGCATCTCCTGCTGTCTAACCACACCAAATGTCTGGCAAAAAAAAAAAGATTTACAAATCACAATTTATTGTCTGCCACTAAGACGGCAATGTTGCTTTCATTTCCACTCAAACTAAATGAACGGCATTAAGGATTAAAAACACTGACCCCGATTAGCTTTTGCTTTTTTGAATCATGAGGTCACATTTGTGCAGCGACGGTTTGTTTGTGTGATATTAAGTCGGTAAATCCAGGTTGTCTGAAATGGATCAGAGCATTAGTGGCTCCAAACAAGCTAACCCGCATATCAACTGTAAAAAAAACAAAAAAAGAATACATAATTAAATCTGAAAAAGCAGAAAAGAGAATCACATACCCCGGCTTCTTGTTACCAAGCAACTGAATCATCCAATGTGCATACCATTCTGCTCATATTAAAGTCATCTTTTTTTTTTTTTTTTTTTTTTTGGTGGGGCAAATTGGTATTCTTCAGCAATACCCCCCCCCCCCCCCCCCCCCCCCCCCCCCCCCACACACACACACAAACATACATTTTTTTTTCTTGATATAACCATGTTCAAGAATAAGCACATGGGACAGGAGATCAATTCTAAGTGGGGTGTTTGAAATTCCTTTTATAGGAACTTGGCTCATTTAGAGGCATTATTGAGGCTCCTAAATTGAAGCGTGTTGAATGCAAAGCAGCTGGCCGGTGGTGATGGTTAGGCTAATAAATTCTGAGCATGGTTCTAAAGAAAGCAAAATTAAAAAAAAAAAAGTGAGGGGTGAAAGGAGATATCACTTATTTCTTTATTTGCAGCTGAAGTAAAAGCAAAAACAAGAGCACAAGACACAAATTGTGTCATATTTTTTCTCTCTCAAAATTTCATTGTACCTTTTCTGAAATGGAGACAGCCGCTGATCAATATGTGCATACAGAAAAAGACAGATGAGCTCCTCGGTCAAATAATATTGACTGCAATCCTGTGAAATTGCTTTATAAAGGTGCTAAATCAAGCACCGGCGTTTAAAAAAAAAAGCGACATGCAACGTAAAGGTGATGCAGGAAGTATGGGTAGCTGCACAGAACAGCTAATCGTCACCATGAAGCAGTTCATTTCACTTTGTGTGACAGATTATAGCTCTTCGCCGGCTGGACCGCAATGCTTACAAAAAAAAAAAAAAAAAGTCCTGACTCACGCAGCCCTATGATCACAGGGTTTTTGGAGGCGCCAGCTGTCCCATTATGTGTATGAAAGTGGGCAGGGGATGTAAACGTCCAGAATGTATCCGCCTCTACCCAGCCAACCACACTCACAACTAATATCCATCCGTGTGTTTGTGTGCTCCTGCATGTGTCAAGTTCATTTCGGTTCAGCAGCAGGCGGGAGGCGCACGACAGCACCACCCACCTTTTTGTGGCACTTGACAGCTCCCTGCATGACAGATAACTGAGACACAAAATGCATCTGAATAATGCAGGCGCTCTCTGCGCTCTGCGATGGCGCCGGCCGGAGGCACGCAGACTGATCGGTGTAACTGGCGCTTGAACACCTGCCCGACTACCCTGCAACAAAACACCCTTTTTAAATGAGAGCTGTGTTTGAATGCATTTGTTTTTTGGAAGGCGTGCAAGTATTCAGCATTCGATAAAACATAAATAGGATGGGGAGGTCAGTGAGGCTGCACCCCTGTTAACTAGCCTATTTTTTTTGGCTTCTTTTTTATCTGTTTTTACATGCACAACATTATTCTTCCTTTTCCCCATACGCCGTTTCATTTATTTATTTTTGAAGTGAGCACCTGCCTGCAATTTAATCTGGACATATATTTAAATGAGGGGATGGAGGCTGGGGCAACAGCGGCATATGTTAAAAATATCTATCTATCTAGCTATCCAGATGGACAGATATAGTCTGGTGCGTAAATAATTGGACAGTTACTGTTTTTGTAATTTTGCAACTGTGTAGCACCACAATGGGTTTGAAAAAGAAATTGTTCTAATTTAAGGCCTTTCATAAAAAATATTGCATAATGCATTTATGAAATGCTGCCACTTCTGTACATATGACTTCAATTTTTTGAGGCCACAAGTAATTGGACAAAGAAAAAAAATCGGGATGATTTTTATTGAAAATCATCACTTTAAACCATATGGATTTGAATCACGTGTGATTACATCAGACATGCTTGAACCCTCGTGGGCATGCAAGAGTTTTTTCACGCCTGTCGGTTACGTCATTCGCCTGTGGGCAGTCTTTGAGTGAGGAGTGGCCCACCCTCTCGTTGTTTTTTTCATTGTTTAGGAATGGCTCAGAGACTGCTGCTTTGTTTGATCAAATTTTTTTCAAAACTGTAAGGCACAACTGAGTGGACACCATTCGATAAATTCAGCTGGTTTTCGGTAAAAATTTTAACGGCTGATGAGAGATTTTGGTCTGGTAGTGTCGCTTTAAGGACGGCCCATGACGCCTGACGGCGATCTGCGCTTCGAGGTGGCAGCGTCTCACCGTTTCAAGTTGAAAACTTCCACATTTCAGGCTATGTTGACCCAGTAAGTCGTCAGAGAACAGAGAACTTTCAGAAGAAGTCGGCATGAGGAGTTTATTCGTACATTCCATTGTTAACGGACATTTTGTAGTGAAAGAACGTGCGGGCAGAGTCGCATGTCGGGCCGGACCAACCGCGGGGAGTCGCAATAGGAAAAACACCTCCGTTGGAAACCTTAACGGGCAAGTTGGACCATGCCCAAGCTGTTAAACAATTTCTCAGTTACTCACTTGTTGAAAGCCATCAAAAGCCACCTGAATTTTACAAATGGTTTTCAACACGGAGGTGTTTTTCCTGTCGCGGCGCACACAGATTTGCCGAGTCGTCACGGAAACGACTCGGCGAATTTGCACGCACGTCTTTCATTAAAAAATGTCCTTAAACAGTGGAATGTCAGCATAAAGTCCTCATGCCGGCCTCTTCTGAATCTTCTCTGTTCTCTCATGACGTCCTGGGTGAATTAAGCCTTAAATTAGGATGTTTTCAGGTCGAAACAGGCCGACGATGGCGCCTGGAAGCGCTGCACGACATCCCGCTCCGTGGGAAGTCCTTACGGCGACAGAAACACCCCATAATCTCTCATCAGCCGTTAAACTTTTCACCGAAAACCATCTTAATTTCTCGAATAGTGTCTACTTGGATATTCCTCACAGGTCCAGAAAAAATGTTGATAAAGCAACGCGCGCCGTCTCGAGCAGCGTGTGAAACAAAGGAATTCAGCCGAGAGGGCGGGACCACATCTCACTCAAGGCCTGCCCACAGGGAAATGACGTCACCGACACGCGTGAAAAAACTCACGCATGCGCACGAGGGTTCAAGCATGATTGGTGTAATCACACGTCATTCAAATCCATATAGTTAAAAAAAAAAATAAAAGGGTTGGTTTATTATCTAATAGACCTCGTATATATATATATATATATATATATATATATATATATATATAAGATAAGTTGTATAAGATGTCTTGTTTTTTTGTGGTGTACAGCAGCCCTGCGGGAGCACCCCCAGTTTTATTGTTACCCCCCCACCACCCAAATACAATGACAATAAAGACTATGCTATTCTATTTTATGTCTTGGACTGTATTTACATCAATCATTAAGAAAATCAAACAAGGAAACCAGAAGACACGTAATTCACCTTCCGAATAAATTAATTGTCTGATCCCCTCACATTCATGGAAATTTCCTCTCAGACTAAAACAGGCCAGGCCAGTCGCAACTGTTTTTTTTTTTTTTCATATGGGGTGGGTTTTATGCAACAAGTCATTGAGGAATGCTGAAGAGCCACTTTACTGAAACTGATTTTTGCTGCATAGTTATCTTGCTCCAGTTTGCTTAGCTTTTTTCTCACTCAACACTGTTGCACTTACCTTTGTCGTCCCCGGTCACACCCCCTTCCAGAGCCTTCCACACACCTGCACCTCATCACACCCTAATTAGTCTGCTCCTTCTCACAGTTCCACAGTTCACTGCCTGATTGTTGACTTAGTTCACTTTCTCGCCTTTCAATCATGTCCTGTTTGTTCTGTAGCTACTGACCTTGCTTGACGCTGTGTGTACGAACCGTGCCTGGTTTATGGACCATGTCCCATGTCCCAGCCTGTACCATGACTGATACCACTGCCTCCCTGTCTGACTACATGTGTACCGAATCCAACACCTGGTTTCTAGATAAATCCTTTTATTCATCTCAACCTACCATGCCTGTGAGTCTGCATGTGTCTCCTAATAATTCCTGTGCCAAGCCACCATGTGTCCTGACAGTCATCTACCTTCATCATATGGTACATTGCTCTGATTGGATGTATGTCTGTCCAATAGAATACAAAAGCAGTTTTGCCTCCATCCAATGGTATTGCCCACTGGAAATAAGTGGGCTAGACTAATTCCCAATCCCAATACTCTCCCTTCACCCAGCCACTACAGCCTTTCTCTTCATTTTGCACATGCATGTGAGAGTGCTGGGATTGGGCATCATTCTCAAACTGAAAATTAATCTGATTTATGTTAAACAGTAACTCATCATGCAAGGAGGAAGTGAGGAAAACCTCCAAAATACACATGACAACTCTGAAAGACTTAGAGGATTCTGTGGAGAAATTGTGCAAAATGAAAAATTTTTCTGTTGCACCACTAGTTATAGCTTCAAGCTGTAGGAGCCTAGAGACTGTTTCCATAAAATAAACCATACCAAATCTAATTTCAAGTCTCCCATGTGCCTTCTGGCAAACTGTAGCTGAAATTCCCATTTTGTTTTCAAGAAAATCCTTCACTGTCACTCCACCATGAAGCTTTATAATTGATGATGCAACAGACAA
This sequence comes from Thalassophryne amazonica, assembly GCF_902500255.1. Classification (NCBI taxonomy): domain Eukaryota; kingdom Metazoa; phylum Chordata; class Actinopteri; order Batrachoidiformes; family Batrachoididae; genus Thalassophryne; species Thalassophryne amazonica. The sequence goes on along the minus strand of NC_047115.1, from coordinate 56,748,678 downwards.
AATTATCATGATTCAGTTTTTCCAGTCACATCCACAGAAGCCTGTAACTCGCCTTGGGGCAACTGTTTGTTGTGATTTGGCGCTATATAAGAAAAAAGTTGATTGATTGATTGATTGATTGGTGGCTTCCCTCACTCATCTCCTTCTTGCACGGTCACTCAGTTTTTTTTTTGTTTTTTTTTTTGAGAACTGCTTATTCCAGACAGAATTATCATAGAGAACCATACTGTTAGTATTTCTTAATGACTTGATGTAAATGAAGCCCAAAACATATTCAGTGATGCGGAAACATATCCATCCCCTGACATGTCTGAAAACAGTGACTTTAAAGGTGATTATTTATGTGAACATCAATACTTTTAGTTTGTCCACTTACTTATGTACTCTGTAAATGGACTTATTAAGTATAGAAATGGGTGTAATTTCTAAATATTTAATGTAATATTTTGTTAATCCCCTTGAATTAAACCTAACAATCTACACTTCAAGCATATCTTGATTGTTTTACTTCAGCTTCATTGTGGCGGTGTACAGAGGCAAAATGACAAGACTTGTGTCACTGTCCAAATATTTACAGAGCTGACTGTATATCTGTAGACATTTTGAACTGGAGGTTTATACATGTGCCTACTATACAGGGTGTCTTCATTTAAATCATCTGGGACTGAGGGGATGAGCTGTCAAGGGCTTTTCAGATAACCCCAAAACCCCTCTCTATGCCATTAATCTAAATTAGTACTGTGACAAATATGTCATAATATTGGGCATGAAATATGATAAATGCTTGCTTCAGCCCATCCATAATTAAGTCTCTGTCTAAATGGCAAAATCTCAGCTTCCGTAGCTGGCATGGCTCATGAAAGCAACAAAAGTGACCTTCTGCTTTTGCTCTAAATAACCTACTAATAATGGAGATTGCCCTTTAAAAAGATTTGACAGGTGAAATACAGTGGAGCGATACAGTAGGTTTGAGCCACATACTAATTTGAACCTGAATTAATGGGCGACATTTAACCATGCACTGAACAATGCATGAAAGCTTTAAAACTAGAGGGAAACTTTATAAAACGTACGGTGCATTCAGAAAGTATTCACAGCGCTTCATTCATTTTATGTTACAGCCTTATTCCAAAATGGAGGGAATTTTTTCCTCACAATATTCTACTCACAGCACCCCATAATGACAACATGAAAACAGTTTTATTATTATTATTTTTGCAAATTTGTTAAAAATAAAAAAAACTGAGAAATCACTTGTACATAAATATTCAGACACTTTGCTCAGTATTTTGTTGATGTGCCTTTGGCAGCAATTACAGCCTCAAGTCTTCTTGAATATGATGCCACAAGCTTGGTGGACCTATCGTTGGGCAGTTTTGCCTATTCCTCTTTACAGCACCTCTCAAGCTCCATCAGGTTGTGGCTGGGTAGCGTCATTGCTCAGCCATTTTCAGTTCTCTCCAGAGATGTTCAATCAGATTCAAGTCTGGATTCTGGCTGGGCCATTCAAGGACATTTACAGAGTTGTCCTGAAGACACTCCTTTGATATCTTGTCTTTGTACTTACGGTCATTGTACTGCTGAAAGATGACGCGTCACCCCAGCCTGAGGTCAAGCTCGCTCTGGAGCAGGTTTTTATCCAGGATGTCTCTGTACATTGCTGCAGTCATCTTTCCCTCAATCCTGACGTGTCTCAGAGTTCCTGCCATTAAAAAAACATCCCCACAGCATGATGCTGCCACCACCATGATTCACTGTAGGGATGGTGCCTGGTTTTCTCCAAACATGACACCTGGCATCCACACCAAAAGTGTTCAATCTTTGTCTAATCAGACATTTTGTTTCTCATGCTCTGAGAGTCCTTCAGGTGCATTTTGGCAAACTCAAGGTGGGCTACCATGTGCCTTTTACTAAGGAGTGGCTTCCGTCTAGCCACTCTACCATACAAGCCTGTTTGGTGGATTTCTGCAGAGATGGTTGTCCTTCTAGAAGGTTCTCCTCTCTCCACAGAGGAATGCTGTAGCTCTGACAGAATGATCATTGGGTTCTTTGTCACCTCCCTGACTAAGGGGTTCTTTTTCACCTCCCTGACTAAGGCCCTTCTGCCGCGATTGCTCAGGTTAGATGGTGTGAAAGGTCTAGGGAGCGTCCTGGTGGATCCAAAATTCTTCCATCTACAGTTGATGGAGGTCACTGCGCTCACTGGGACCTTCAAAAGTAGAAATGTTTCTGTACCCTTCCACAGATTTGTACCTCAAGACAATCCTGTCTCAAAGGTCTACAAACAATTTCTTTGACTTCATGTTTGGTTTGTCCTCTGACAACAGTGGGACCTTATATGTAGACAGGTGTGTGCCTTTCCAAATCATGTCTGATCAACTGAATGTACCCCAGGTGGACTCCAATAAAGCTGTGGAAACATCTCAAGGATGATCAGTGGAAACACGATGCACCTGAGCTCAATTTTAAGCTTCATGACAAAGGCTGTGAATACTTTTGTACAGGTGATTTATTAGTTTTTTTATTTTTAATAAGAAAAAAAAAGTCAAAAAATGATTTTCACATTGTCATTATTGGGTATTGTGTGTAGAATTTTGAGGGGGAAAAAAATTAATCCATTTTGTAATAAGGCTGCACATAAAATGTGGAAAAAGTGAAGCGCTGTGACGACTTTCCCAATGCACTGTATACCTCTGCCAAGGTACAGCAGGACATTCAACCACTTTAAACCCCACCCATACCTCAAATTGTTGACCTTCAAATCACCAATCTTTGGGGTCAGTGTGCTATTAAACAGCAAAATCTCAATGCTATCTCACAAAGAATTAAAACTAACACTGTTCTGACATTTCTATCATTTTTATCAGTACTGAGTTAAGACACTGTTAAAATGTTACCCCTTTCATTTAAAAAAATATGATTACTGGGATATTGTTTGTAAAAAATACCACAGACGAGGGCCTCAGTTTAAGTTTGAACTCATACCATTCTGATTTTGAAATAAATGTACTATCATAGCATGGTGCTTCAAAAGCACTCATGCCACTTTAGGCCCCCAGAAGCTAACAGTTTCTAGATAAGCTCAGATGCATTCTGAGCATCCAGAACAGTAATTGTAATGTTTTGAGAAGACCATAAAGTGGACACCATTTGACTTATGCAATTTGAAACTGTGGATATAAGTACTTTATTCTGAGAATAGCAGCATTGATTTTATTAACATCCTGGTGTAAATAAGGTATCACCATATGTAGAACTCAAAAAGAATGATAGGTTGAGTTTTCATAAAAAAAAACTGCAATGTGGTAAAATGTATTCATAAATATGAAAGAACAGGCTTTTAATAATTATTAACTATCGCATACTGTATTTTTTTTCCCTCAAGATTTGTTTTTGCATAAGTTTGAATAAACAACAGATCATAAGTTTAGGATAAATTACTTATCATGAATTTAATTTTTGAAGTGGCACTAAAGACAACACTCATACTGAACATAATTTCGCTTGCATAGACTGATTTTGGAGATCAAGCAATAATTGCAGATGGGCTTTCTGAGGTCCCAGATAGCTTTTCTGATTTCTTTTTCTAACTTTCAGAATTTAGTAAATTAGCATACGGTCCATTGATAATTAGAGGCAACTATTTTTGGTTTCAAATCTGGGCAAATGCAGTCCAAAAAAATTCAGAATGTGACAAACAAGAAACAGGTGTTGTAAACAAGTCAATGCTGCTAAAAATACAAACTTGCAGAAACAAAGATACTATTCTGACATGGTTTGCACATAAGACTGGCATAGCATGTTTCAAGTACACACATATATGTCAGAAGGTGGGGGGACATACCATATTCTGTCCCCCCTGGTTGAAAAGGTGGGGGAACATGTCCCCCCTATCCCCCACCAAATTGCGCCCATGGAAACAGCATGTGTCATATCAAAACTGTGTTTTGTGTGTGTAGCATGGTAAACAAAGGACAGTATGCATCATGGCATCCGTCGCACCAGAGGAGATATGAAATTATCAAATAGACCAAAGCCAGGGTCATGAGACATACTGTCCAACAAAGTAAATATTATATAGGCTCTTAGATTAATTGGCTGTGGTGCTTATCATCGGATTCCATAGTGTAAAGTGAATTAGGGTCTAACAACTCCCCCTGGATACCGTGTCGGTCCTTCGTGTGTTATTTAAGGCCAGGACCACCCAGCTGGGTGGATTGCAAGAATGCAGATAAAGTCTCTTGTCCAAGGGTTAGGGTTACACAGTAGGTAGTGTGACCAACCATGAACTGAACCCAGATGAACATATTTGTAGACCAAATCCTAGCCCACTGACCAATCTATATAACACTCTTATATAACAACTAAGGTTTGTAAAATGGGCTGGATGGTTGAAGATCCAATTGCAACCTATTACGTTTCTCTCTATCTTCACAACAAAAGGATAAACTGTGCTATCTTGCAATGTTGACAAAAGTAGACAAAATTGCATTAAATATATTGACATAGAGTTACACCAAACTATCATGGTTATTTTCTGGCTCATGTTCCCCCAATCTACCAAGTGTCATGAAAATTGACTGAGAGGGTTTTGAGTAATTCTGGTGAAAATCCAACCGTCCATCTGGTGGCATTGGAAATGGAACATCCTTGGCACTTGTTAAAACAATATTATGAGAGTACTCAAGTATAATTAATGTTCTGATCAGTAATGGCAAGTGTAGCATGTGTTTGTTTGTAACAGAAGTAAAGGAGGTGTGAGTGTTTTTACTGAGACTGACAACAAAAGTATGCATTTGATTTCGGTAACAAATTGGTGGATTAATGTTGCAAAAGATAGCAATCTATGACAAAAAAACAGTTCTCAGAGAAGATCCCGTATGTGCATAATTTGTGATTCCTAAACATAATTCTGAATTTGTTTACCAAAATGCATAGAAGGACATTAGCACACTGTTAGAAGGGACATTAAAGATATTAAAAAATGTACCCTAAAGTATTTTGTAAGTATTTTTAAAGTATTTTTATCAGACATTGTCTACATGACCATGTGGCTGAAGCATGTACTTTTTCTCCCCGATGCAGTTTTTAGTTTAGTCTTTCCTTTTTGATGTTTTAGCCCTTTATTTTTTCCAGAAAACCACCTAGCAAATTCAAATCTCTGTGCCATTTGCCGGGGAGTTTGATTCTCTGAATTAGGGTCAACTGCTGCATTTTTCCTTGCAGAACAAACTTTATGATTCTCGAAATGAGAAAAAAAAAATCATTATTTTCCCAGTAAAACCATTTCCTGGTATTCATATTTCAGAGTACTTTTGGGTACATTTTTTTGAGACACCCTATATGTCTTGGATCCATTTGCTTTAAGTGAGAATGACGTTCTTTGTGCGTAGCTGAGACAAATATCCCTGCTCAAGTCCACATCCTGCAAAAACAAAGATTGGAAACAAAAAAGTGGGGAAAAAAGTGCCATCACCTACTGAGAACAAGTGCGAAATTTTAAAAAGAACTCTCTCAGCTGCACAATACTGCCTAATTGGTTCATTATGTCTGTTTTCTGCTCCGTCTTCCCAGGTAAACGACATAAGGTATTGTGCGGCCGCAGGTGCCGACCTCTAAATAGACTGTGAGGCGCATTCACTTCTTTGATTGGCCTTCTCGGTAATGAGGTGGAAGAACGTGTCATCCATGGCTAGCTAGGAGGCAGAGTCCACTGGTGAGTCACACAACGTGTAAGAACTGAAACTAAGACATGAAGGGAGACTGCTGGAGTCAGACTGATGTCACAAGTACTCCAGGACAGGCTAATAATAGCGCATGCTTATGAAAATATCGAAATATAACGTGCCACGGGGTGTCCTGGTTGCTCAGAATGCAGGGTGCATGGTGTGGGCTCACAAACATTTATTTGCATTTTACCTCCTGTCATTTACATCATTTGAATAATATGTGTGATCCAAACAAACAATGCACAAAACATAATGTCAATAAGAATCAAAGATGTTATGGAATGTTACTAGTTGTTTTTACTGGACTGAGTAGGCAAAAGAAATTTCTTTTCATGGATGCAGACATCCAGCTCTGACACTGTAAGTCGAGCATGATTGTTCCCTGAAGGGAGGTGATGCCAACCTCAAGGCCGCCTTAATTTGCCCTCAGTGCAAGCACGAGGATGAAGCTTGCGCTTGCCTGCCGTGTGTGTCACACCAGGGTTATGTGAGCTTACATTTCTTTCCTCCAGGTGGTGCAGTTTGCCAAGGAAGAGACTTATATTGCAGAAAATTGTGCTCCTCAAACACAAATATCCAGTCAGTAAGGTGAAAAATGATTCCCCAGTGTTCCGCCACTGAACACAACTTTGAAATAAAACAAGAAATACTGGCCTGGTAGCAAAAAGGCTTCACACACAAACTGACAGGTCAGTTTGTCTTTATTGTGTTTTGCATTTTAAAAGATGCCAATGTGGCCCAAACTAGGAGGTTCACCTGTGATCATCTATAATCTTCAAACCGGCCTTGCAAAGCGGTGAGTACATTTGAAGATTATAAATTAGCGTCACGGAACCTCTTAGCAGGGGCCACAGGACCCTGCGGTTAGTAAAAAGGCTTCACAAGCATACTGATGAGGCTGTTTGTCTTTACTGTACAACCACAAATCAGGAAAAAGTTGGGACCATATGGGAAATGATCATCCAAAAAACAAACAAACAAACAAACAGACAAACAACAACAAAAAAACAGTCCAGGGATACTTCCATTTACTTTGACTTCTGTTTCACTGCAGACAGTATAAACCCAAGATAATTCATGTACTGTGTGCTCAACTTCATTTCATTTGTCAATATACATCCATTCCTGCCTTTTTTGAGTCACATCAGTGGATGGATATATGAACTTTTCCAAGTTGGTGACTATGTCTTGGAATCCACTGACATTATTCATTCTTAAATACAGTATGGTACTGTATTAGGCATGTGCAGATTAAATGACACAAAGTGGTATCTAGATACAAACGTGCGTGATGCGAGTGCATCGATTCATTCAGTGTGGATTCAGTTGACGGGTGAAATTGTGATGCATCTCTCACTGCCTGCTTGCATTGTTTGTTTTTTTTCCTGAGGCACACTGAATGCACCACAGACGCAAGCCAGAAAGCACACTTCTACCGCAACAAACATGGAGCTTCCGCGAGAATAGCAGCAAGCAGTTGGAACTGATTTTTGATGCACCTAAAACATTTTAATCAGGTGTTTGGAGATACTTTGGCTTTTTAAAAAAAAAGATGGGCAACTTGACAAGACGCAGGTCGTTTGTAAAGAATGCCACGGCCGCTGCTGCTCTCCCTAACTCGGATTCATCTGAGACAGATTGTAAACCGAGCTCCAGCAAACTGGTGTATCTCAAATTACTTTTGCCAAGGCGGTACTCAATGAGTGATTCACTTTAAGTTACTCACTGAGAGTGATGTCTTATTGTTTACTGTACTAAGTTCTGACAGTGTGATCAAACAGGTTCTCCACATGAGGGAACTGATTCCTGTTCCTTAATGTTGAATCTTGTAAATTTTCTGCTGATAAGGAGTAAAAGAAATCCTCTGCCTCGAGTAGAATCAGAAGAAGAATACCATAGTACCATACTGAAATGCAGCTTCTTATTTTCTATTTACATTTTTGGTGTAATTTCTTAGCATCACGTTGAATCGCATCGTATCATATTATGAGTAATTGGATAACCATCAAATACATATCAAATCGCATCGACTCAAGAACCGAATCGTATCGGATCGTATCGTCAGTATTGTCATGTATCACTATATGTATCGTATCGCTGGTAGTGTATCGAGGTGCGTATCGAATCGTTGTCAGTGATGAGATTCACATGGCTATACTGTATGGTAAATCTGTGTCCAGTAGGTAGTTCTCCAAAACAGAGTGACCATCCTGAAAGTAGACGAGTGAGGAAAGCCCCCAAGAGACCCATGCCAGCTTTGAAGGAATATTAGGCTTCTGTGAATGTGACTGGAGAAACTGGGAATGGTGCAACATTTGCCTGTTGAATCCACATTCACAGCTTCATGTTGCAGTGGAGTAGAGAAGGATTGTAAATCGGAAAAACAGATCAACCTAAAAGTGGGGTTCTCTTGTGCCTTCTGGCAAACTGTAACTGAAATTTTGCATGTTTTTTTTTAAAGAAAATTCTCCTTCATACCACTTTATCATGAAGCTGTATAACTGGTGATGATTCAGGCAAAAACTGTACAGTTTCTCCAACAACAACCACAGAAGCCAATAATTCCTTCAGAGTTGTTTTGAGTGTTTTGGTGGCTTTCCTCATTAGTCTCAATGTTTGAGAAATGCCTTCTTGACACAGATTTACCATGCAGTACCATACTGTTTGTATTCCTTAATGACTGAAGTGAAGTTCGTCATATTCAGTGACGTGGAAATGTTCGTCCATGAATGTCTGTGAATTGTCCCAAAAAAACTAGCTGCAAAAGTGACGATTTAACCCTTATATTTAGAATAAATTACCCTCATCCCAGCTTCTTTTGGAGTGTGGTGAATGAAGGAATAAATGTGTATTAATAAATTAAATGAACTTTACCCCATAACTCCATAATGTTCAGTCAAAGATAGTCCAAACTTTATGTTCAGACAAATACTGTGGTATAGTTGTCAATATGATTGGAACCCCTTCACACATAGTGTGAATATGTACAACTCCAGGGCACCACCCGTCGGAGCAGCTGGTATGTGCGCACTACCAAACATCGCGCCGACGGGCAGGCATGCACAATGCTGGTGCGACTGTTCGTGCACGCAGGAACACAGCGCCACCAGAAAAAAATAAATAAATAACAAATAAAAAAAATACATGCTGTGACAGTTCTGTGCACACGGAAACACAGCAGCTTTTCCCCAGCAGCTGCACAATGTGGTTACACATCACACAGCTGGAAAAAAAAGAGAAAAAAACAAAAAAACAATACATATCACCCACGGGATTTGAACCCGTACCTTCCAAAACCTCTGATTGCAAACAGAAACTTTGAAGCCAGAAACTTTACTAAATGAGCTACCATCACTGTCTTGTAAAAGGTGCTGAACACTGCCTCATATTAGGAAGCACATGGATGTATTTAAAAAATAAATAAAAATGACACACCATATAAAAACATCGCATTGTATTAAATCCCTCTTATCAAGTGAGAAATACAAATATGATCTGTCTGTTCCTCTGTAGATGACCCATGCTCACTGACATCCAATCATAAAATGACATGAATGAGATGCAGTTCGCTCATCTCACTCATGTCCACATCTGCTGGCGCATGTCCTGCTGGCCCGTGCGTGTCTTGTGGATGACGTGCCGCAGGACACCCTGTCATGTGGAACAGAGCTCACGTGTGTGATGTGACAGTCTGATCGCCTGCTGCATGTTATGATGTGATGGTAAGCTTTAAACTGGGTGCAGCCTATCCATGTACACACCGTGCGCGCTTGCTGCAGCCCATCACCACAGTGATATGTTTTTATTTATGTCCACTTAATGACAGCAAACAGACACACACATGTCACAGTGGTCAGTTGTTAGTCCATGTCCGTCCAAACACATTACTGTCCAGCTGGGATGTCCAGAATGACACATCTCCACAGCTGCTTCTGTCATAGAAACACATCCTGTCAGTTTTTAGCGCGAACACCAAAGCCACACTCGTGGGGTACTTAGAGAAATGTCACTGTGAGTACGACAGTGATTGTTTGCAATCTGTTGTTGTGCCAAGAGTGCGAATGTGCCAAGCAAGCAGTGTTAGATGTTTGTGCAAGTCAGCTGGAATTTGGCCGACACCTGCCGCAAGAGAGTTTGATGGGTTCGCACAGTGCACACTCTGTCTTTTCAGCCCTGTGTAAATCTTCACTTGACCCCTCCCTGGCCGCCTACGGAAAATTCAAGTGGCCAGTCAGTTTTTTTTCAAAAGAGTCATATTTAAGGAGTTTTTGTGCCAAATCTGGTGCTTGCATCACCATTTGAAGGATTGTTTCAGTTATCTGCTGCACTAAGCCAGTTGAGATCAAATTTCAAGTTTTTGAAATCCAGACTTGAGCCACAGTTTTTCCTCACAGTCTAATGTGTAACCTATAAATAACATATCACTGTCAGGCAGTTTGGTTTGGTAATCAACTGAAGATGATTTTTGGGGTTGGCTGTTGTAAAACGACTGACAGATTTGAACTAATGTGTATATTTTTAGTTTAGTTTTTGGATTTTGTCTATGGATATGTTATATTTAACTTTACAAGCATTTTATAATATTATGTAATTTGCACCAGAAAATGTTCAAAAAAGAAGGTTTTAATATTATTATTACTATTATTATGGCAGCATGGTGGCCAGCTGGTCGGTGAATTTCCTTCCAAAACTGAAGGTTACCAGTCCAACACCACCTGTGCCCATTATCAGTGTAATGTGGAGTTGGAACATGAAGGGTATCCTGCATAAAATTACTTTCAAATCAATATGCAGAACTGCAGATCGATATTAGATCAGCTACAGTGACCCTGAGCAAAAAGGAAGAAGCTGAAAGGCTTTACTTTACTCATATGATTATTATATTGGTGTTTGTGTTGATTTCTGTAATCTGAAAGGTCAGCAGAAGCAGACAGGCTTGTGATTGGTCACCAGTATGTGACTAAATGTTGACCAAAGGTGAAGTTAATGCCAGCAACGTTTTCCAGTCTGAAATCCAACAGTCAAAATGCAAATGACTGCAGCATTTAACTCTGGCAATGTAAGAATTGAATGCTGGCGTGATGCATCATGAAGCTGAAACCACTTCAGCATACTGAAAAATGAAGGAAAAGAAAAAAGGAAAAAACACATCAACAGACTGAAAATATATTTCACAATTTTTCACTATTTCTATGATTCCAGATGCAGCAAGATACAGCAAATGCAATCAGGATTTCTACAGATGAAGCTGCATTCAATTTAAATAATTTAACAAATTATAATAAATAAGATCAGTTAAATGACCTTTGTCTACATCTAATTTTTATTTACTTCTTTCATCAAGCGGTTTGAAGGAATAATATAAATATTCATGCCAGTACAAAAAATCAACAATAAGAAAATTACAAAATGCACTGATCATTGCACAACAAATCTGCTAAAGGAAAGCACAGTGCAGCGCAGCGTGCACGCCTCGCAAGCGTTTCCACAATTAAGCCAATTAATCAACTCAGACAATATATACACAACATTATGAGCCAGCAGGCTTTAATCCAATGAATAGTTTTAGAAATGAATGGAAAAGGAAATTACATGTGATCAAGCATCAGCTGCACTGTCTCAACTGCTGTTGTTATACTGTGGGCGTTTTGAAAGCACAAGCCTAATGGAATCAATCTTTACAGAAGAGAATTGTCAGATTTTCCGAGGTAGGTTTTAACAGGAATGTTGGTACATTTTGTTTATCATTAATGTTCTTTGGGGACTAGTGCTTACAACCAAGGCTTTATCCTTTCGGTATCTGAGCTCCCACAGTGTTGCCGTTGTACATAGCAGGCTTTCTTCTTGTCTACTGCAACAGAACTGATTTTTAGTGATTTGTAACAGTTTGAGCCAAGGGATGATCAGAGATCGTACAGCACTGGAATAATAAACTTCAAATTTCCTGGCATTGGTTTAAAGTCAAAGCACGTCATTATTTATTCCAGCAAATTCCAAATTGTGTATGCTCTGTCTACAATTTAAAACATTGTCACTAGTCCTTTGTTTCGCATAGAATATACTTCTTAGATTGTTGTATTTCATTATGCTACTCTATGATTATGAGACCTGGAATCAAACCAGTGAGAAACGAAGCCAACTGGATGTCTTTCAGACTCTCTGGAGTATCTTTGAGTACCACTAAAATTAATGCCTGAGATGAGGTTATTACCATACAGGACAAACCCTCTGTGACATCTCTCGTAGGTTTTCTGAAGAGCAGGTTGGACTCAACAAGTCCTGGTAAAACCATAAATGAGAAAATGGATGGAGTATGGACAAGCCTGGTATAACATTGGCAAGATTAAGACAGCCCAAACACACACACATGTATTTACAAGCTAACCAAGGGAGACAGGCTAACTAACTTTTTTGGGTGTTTGGGAAATGCATATTTTAACATCACCAAGTCATCAATACCTGCTAATTAGGGCTAAAGGCGCTAACATGCAAATGAAATAAAACTTCACTCAACAGAAATTATAGAGATTAGACTTCTGCACAGAATTTGACTGCACTTTTTGGACTGCATATATTTGTGTGTCTGCCTTTTCACATATGAAAATAATTGTCAAAATTCAAGTCCACCATGACTTGACATGACCACCTTGTGGACTGCTTACAGCTGGCACTCAACTCCTACTGTCCGGATTTTGACAGAGTCGCTTCCTCCTCACAATGCCAGAATTAGGCATTGTACTATTGGCATTGTTTGTTGTTGTGTTGTTATGGGCCAGTCCTAGGCCTGCTTGCGCTTATCTTTGCACCATGCACATTTACTTCAATAATGTTTTTTTTTACTGTTAACCCTCTGGGGTCTGAGGGCATTTTTTGGACAGTTCACTCGCCTGGCATAAATGTTTTATTATTGCTGTTAACAGCTCTCCCTGCATCCTACAATCAAGTTTTATGTCTCTTTTTTTTCAGGACAACCTGTGCTTTCAGAATATATATGCTTTTTTGTGTTTTATAAGTGTAATAAAGGTTTACAATCAAATATAAGGAAATGGAAAATAATTTTCCACACACATTTATTCAGAACACAGCAAACTATAATAAACAACTGTTTTGACACTTTATAAAGGTAATTTGAGGTCTTGTGTGAAAGACTGTACAACAAAAAGGTTGAAACAATAAACACAAATGCACATTTTGAACAATATATACAAAATGGTCTATGTGTTTTTTTGTGTTCATGGTAAAAGCAACAGAATTATCCAGTAACATTCACATGCAAACTAGTGGAGCAATCCTGATAGTTACACACTCTTTGTTTGAGCACGTGAAATTGTCATCAGAGGCTCTCCGTCTGCTCCGTCTGCTTTAGGTGATCGCTGTGCGTAATGGCGCAGGGTGCATTTGGAGCCCAATAGTATGTACTCATTGGAGCACCCAGGGGGGCTATTCAAATGGGCCAAGTAGTAACCTATCACTCCTGAAAACGATCTTTGGCTTTTCATGTGAGGTAAATCTGCCCTACGATTGGATTTTGGAAAACCATGTGACAGTGAACCAATTCCGATTGGACATTCACATTGCACACGTCTTCACACAGCTTCTATGAGGAGTACAAAATGGCCAATGGCTGGCTCGAAAGTCCGCTGAGTTAACTTTTCAGCAAAAAAAAAAAAAGTAAGTTTCTATCTCATATCATTAAAAAGTTATTTATAATTTAGTAAAGCTTGGTCTTAGCCATCGTATACGACAGCATCGGCCCCTATTAGTGCACAATGCCTACGCTATGGCTTTCAATATGGCTTGGTAGATCTTAATACACTATCAACTTTAAAAGTAGATCTTGGTTCAAAAAAGGTTGGGCACCCATGCTATAGACTATTACATCAGTCATGAGGGGGATAGTTAGTTGGAAACTATGGTAACATGGCATGTTTTCCTCATCTTGATCCATCGGGCAGGTCCCTCAATGCTGCAAACTACAGTGACTGGATGATGCAAAGAATACACCCACATAATACTTGGCTCTGGCGCATCAATAGCTACTTTGAGGATGGACTGCAAACTTCCTGGGCCGCCTTTTGGGACCAAAACAGTTCCATGAAGTGGACAATAATGCAGAGCATCAGCACATTCTCAGACCTGAACACAACTGTTGATGTTTTTGGAATATTATCCTTTCCAAATAAGGATTAATTTGTTTAGCTCTTGAGGGAATTTTTGAGTCTATGGAATATAAAATGACAAGAATCACACTGTAAACTGGTAATTAATGCAAAGAGAAGGAAATTATTACCTCTGCCAAGGAGATTCAGCCTTTTTTAAGCATTTGCACCTGTCTGTTTTGCAGTAGGATATCTACTGAAACTTTGTTGTGAAAGGTTGAGCGCATGGTTGAGCGCATTAATTAATTAACTTGCACTTCTATGGCAATATATATGTGTGAGTGGTGAAATAAAAACATTGCATAGGGCCATGTCATTTTAGTGAAACAGCACAAAAGTATGATAAGGACAAATAAACTTATTTAATCTGAACTTAAAAAATTGATTTTATTTTAGTCCTCAAGTAATTTAATAAGTCAAACTTCATTTAGGCCTCAATTCTTTTTTCTTTTTCATTTGTAAACAAATTTCATCAGTCTGCAGAATAAACTTTTTTTAATGTTGATTTAGCAAATTGATGGTCTTTTAGTCCTCAAGTCTTTTGTATTGATAAACATATATTTTTTTTCACTGAATAAACTCATTTAATCTCTGTTTCGTAACTTGACTTTTTTGTCCTCAAGTCTTTTCATTTCCATTGGTAAACATATTTCATCTCTTTGCATAACACTCATTTAATTTGTACTTAATAAATTGATTTTATTTTAGTCCTCAAGTCATTTAATAAGTCAATCTTCTTTTAGGCCTCAATTCTTTTTTCTTTTCCATTTGTAAACACATTTCATCAGTCTGCAGAATAAACTTTTTTTAATATTGATTTAGCAAATTGATAGTCTTTTAGTCCTCAAGTCTTTTGTATTGATAAACATATTTAATTTTTTCACCGAATAAACTCATTTAATCTCTGTTTCATAATTTGACTTTTTTGTCCTCGTGTCTTTTGATTTCCATTGGTAAACATACTTCATCTTTCCCCCAGTAAACTTGTTTAATCTTTATTTAATAAGTCAATCTTCTTTTAGTCCTCAATTCTTTTGTTTTCTTTTACATTTGTAAACAAATTTCATTGTTTTGCAGAATAAACTTGCGCAATGTCAATTTAATAAATTGATTTTCTTTCAGTCCATATGTCTTTTGCATTGGTAAACAGATTTCTTTTTTTTCACAGAATACACTCATGTAATCTCTTTTTAATAACTTGATCTTTTTTTAATCCTCAAGTCTTTTCTTTTTCATTGGTAAACATATTTCATCTCTTTCCATAACACTCATTTAATTTGTACTTAATAAATTGATTTTCTTTTGTCCTCGGTTCTTTTCTTATTCATTCAAAACATATTTCATTTGGAAAAATGGGGTAAAAATGATACGTAACAGTTCCAATGTGTTGTATTTACTTCTTCAAATCAGTGGGGAGCAAACATGCTGCGGTGGTGACAGATTTGCGTGGGTGTTTGCTTGTTTACGCCGTTGAAGGCAGCGCTGACATTATCTGATGGGTAGGGGGTATTTTTTTTTCTTCCCATTCTAGGTTTTGAATAATTAAGTAGGACTGGCATTCCCATCTTTTTTGGTAAAGACAGGAGGTATTCTGGCAGTCCTTATTTGACAGGCTTCGCCCTCACCCTGGACGTGAGGGGCCTCCTAAACAAAGGTTTGTGCATTAAAAGCAGGGCAACACTGTCTAGACAAAACATCACTTTCAAACTACGTTTCCCAATGCTGCTGTGTCCTGAAAGGCGGATTCAGGGTGAAATCTCATTGCTTGCTTTAGATTCATCTGTCTGGTGAGCACTGATGGCTTGAGTCCATCTGGGAATTCACTCAAGCTTGGCGTTATACACCTGACAGTCTGTACAAATGGACACAAACCATCACTTGCTCCGAGATCAAATTTGTTCTTTCACTGTTAATGTCCAAAAAAAAGAAAGAAAGAAAGAAAGAAAGAAAGCAGTCAGGCCAATAAATGATTGCCTTTTACAGAATAAAATGAGAAGAAATGGGTGAAGGACATTTGTAGGACAGGACCAAATAAAAGCAGTGGCCAAGCAGCTGACTATTCTAGCCCTTTGGGACAAATAAATAGAGCTTCATGATTTTTCTCTGTGAACAAGTGTGGCCTTAGGGCAAAAAAGAATATACAGGCATTTGTTCAGTGTGTTTAATAATTCACATGGGAGGTCTTTTTTGTAGTTCTGGGACATGGTTGTAAAATTGCAAATTCACAAAATGCACAAATACAAGCACACATTCTCTATGGTTGGACAGAAAAAAAAACAACAAAAAAATAATATTGGTCATTGTTCAGAAAAAGTTTCCAAGAGCATCAAAGGTGAATCAGAAGGTGACACTAGCTTGTTTCACTTATCATAATCAAGTTTTGCACAACTATTAAAATAATGCAACACCATCTACTTTTTACATACAGTATATGTTCAGACTCTGTCTGTACTGACTTTAAAAGTATAGGGCCATGTGAGCTCTTTTCCACATGACGCGGTGTCTGTCCTGCGGCACACCGTCCACAAGTTACGCGTGTCAGGAGGACACACTCGTGGGGCCGGCTGGACAAACTGTCAGCACTGTCAGTGACTGTACGTCTGTGATCAGACAGATCATACTTGTATTGTCCACTTGGTAAGAGGGATTCAATAAAATGCAGTGTTTTTATATGGTGTGTGGTTTTATTTTTCTTAAATGCGTCATTGTCCTTCTTGATATCAGGCATTTTACCGCACCTTTAACAGGACAGCGATGATAGCTCAGTGGCAAAGTTTCTGGCTGGCAATCAGAGCTTTTGGAAAGTGTAGGTTTGAATCCCGTGGGTGGCATGTATTTTTTTTAATTTTCACAGCAGTTGCACAATGTGGTTGAACATGCCACATGCTCTCTGTTTGCAGAGAGTAGAACTACACATCTACTACAAAACATTTAACAGGTAGGGGCTCAACTGATTTTTAATTTTATAAATGTTTGCAGCTGTTCAGCTTTGTTTATGTTAACGGTCGAAAAATTATCAGACAAGAATTATCGGACAAAAATTTATCGGAAGATAATTAGTCCGATAATGGCTTTCAAAGTTATCTGAAAAGATCATCCGATAATGAAAACATTATCTTTGATAATTATTGGTTATCGGATTATCAGAACTGCTACCATTGCATATACACATACTCCAGTGCTATGTATACTCTGGTGTAACTTCTATATGTTCTTCATCTTCAAGAGTCATTTTTTGACAGCTACGAATTATACTCTGGAAAATACGGTACTGACTCCACCTTTTCCATTTTTACAGTACAGCTGGAAGACTGGAAGAAAGAAGAGGAATCAGTGGTTGTTCCACTGCACATTGTCGACTGGTTGCTCATGCAAATTTAAGAACAGTCATTTTTATGAAATGGATCATCAGACCTATTGCTATCACAAGAGACGGCAAGAGTGCTCAAGACCCTGTCGACAAAGAAGAAAAACATGAACCTCACCACGAGAGCAATGCAATCTGCAACCTCACCATGAGAGCAATGCAATCTGCAACCTCACCACGAGATAACACTAAATCCTACACACTGTAGCTCTGTTCCTTAAATGATGCTCACATAACTATTGTGCATCAGTGTTTACCACCCAGGAGTTCAACCTCCATTGCTGGCTCTTTTTGGTGAATTAAATATAACATTTATAGATTATTATCTACACAAATTGGCATGGATGGACTAACTCACAGTCTTCTAAATTTTGCTGCTTTTTGATCACAGGGAACAAATACATGCATTTTTTTTTAGGATTGCATATGTTTGGCATTCTCTCTAACACAATCACTTCAGTTACTTAAAGGGGAACAGAAACACTTTTTGAGAATTTGTTTGTGCATTCCTTGCGACCATGAGGCAGTCAGAGTCCATGGACATTTTTAAGTCAAGACTTAAAACCTATTTTTATTCTCTTTCTTATGAATAGTTTTTTTTTTTTTTTTTTTTTTATCTGTTTTATTCTTTTACTTCTGTTTTTAATTATGTATTTGATTTTTATTTATTTTAATTTTTTATGTTGAACTGTTCAGTGTGAGGCGCCTTGAGATGGCTTTTGTTGTGATTTGGTGTTTTATAAGCTGATTAAATTGAACTGACTTGAAATTAAAATTAAAAAATTAAGTGTTATTCATACACTTGCAGAATGTTTGAGCGCAGTGTAGATAATATTATTTGAATCAAATTTGCCGATAAATTGACACGTAAATCGCCATTGGCTGAAGTCAGTGGAGGGCACTTCCTGTTGACGTCATTGGTTGGGGCAGTTTAATGAGCTTGCTCATTGAAGTTCTATTAGTCTCTCCAAGAAAAAGGTGGAATATGCCAGAGAGCTGCGCATGGCAAAGCCACAAACGGAGGAACAAGGGAGACAATATTTCCTTCCATAAATAAGTGGTTTTGGTTATTCTTGTCACTTTGTACGTGACATTTGGTTGATAAACAGGTGTATGTTTTCTGCCCGTGCCTGTGTCGTCTGAGGACACGGACGGCACACACACACACCACCAACTTCATGAATGAAACTCGGTCAATAAAAGATAATTGTGTAAAAATATTATATATATATATATATATATATATATATATATATATATATATATATATATATATATATATATATATATATATATATATGTTTCGTAATGGTTTAAGGAGCCGCACTATGTTGAAACCAGCAGCAGCAGTTTGGTTGAGCTCAACAGCGCAGCTTAACAGTGCAGATCTGTGTAACTTTCAGCACCAATATTTCGGAATGTCAATAAATTTTACTGGCTCGATATCCAGATCAGAATGACATTTTAACACGTGTTTTTCTGAGTGTGTTCAGTCCCAAATCCCCATTGAAAACACATTAACATCTGGGAACTTCGTCATGTCGCTGAGGGACGTTCGTGTTTAGTGGGCAGCACTGGGAGTGTGGACTCTATTAGTTATATTCAGTGGTGGGCACAGTTCCAATAAGAGATAATTATCGAAGATAATGTTTTCATTATTGGATTATCTTTTTAGATTACTTTAAAAACCATTATCGGACTAATTATCTTCCAATAAATTATTTCTGATAACCTTTAGACCGATAACGTAGTAAACAAAGCTGAACAGTGGCAAACATTTTTAAAATTTAAAATCAGTTGAGCACCTACCTGTTAAAAGCTTCCTAATAGATGTATAGTTCCACTCCCTGCAAACATAAGAGAGCTGCTTCCAGGAGAAACTGCTCTGTCCTCTGCAGGCAAACGAGAACTGGTCACACACACACACACACACACACACACACACACACACACACACACACACACACACACACACACACACACACACACACACACACACACACACACACACACACACACACACACACACACACACAAAAATCATTTCCTTTAACACCATACTGATACGCTGGCAATATCACCCAAGTCATCCAGAGGCATACATTTTTAACTTATGGTTCAAATTTTAACCAAACTAATTTTGGACAAGTTATTTAAAATTACTGTCATGTCTGAAGTTTCATAAAGTGAAAATATCAGATATACGTTTTAGTTTTAAAGTAATGTGCCAATTTTTAAGGTTTTAGTAAGCACATGCTGTGCCCAGCAGTGCATTATGGGTAGGATAGGGTAATAGTATGTTCACGACAGGACAAATGCATTTCAGACACTCTGTTCAGGCTCCACGGACAACAGCATTAAACTCTAGTGCCTAAAACTCTCGTGAATATATTCTCTGGGTTAATAGACATTGTTATTGTATTTGCATTTGTTAAATTCCACGCATCTTAAATGTAGCAGACACGGATTATCTGGAATTTTGTTTTGGCAAGTTTTCAAGGCCTCTAGTGCCATCTACTGGCCAGTAGTGTTCATGGCAGTTCATGGCAGTATTCGTCCTGAAGCTGAGCAGACACTGTATGATATTTTTAATCACTGTACTCGGTTTCAGTTCAAACTGTACCAGAGAACCGCACGGTGTAAAAGTTCAGAGCGCCCGATTTATGTTCTCACACACATTGTACGTTCAAAAACCACATGTCGAACTCGTGTTTCCAGAAGCAAAACGAATGCTTCTTTTTCAAACTTAATTTACAAAAATTCTCGATTGGAGACATCAAAGTTTAACAACAAAACAAAACAACAAAAAAACATTACAAGACAGCTCTGCGGTGTTTGCACATGCACAGTGTGAGTGGTTGGATGCTTGTAGCACTTCAGGATACCCTCACAACGGCTGACCAGAATAATATCAAACAGGTTTGATTTTCATTCGACCATACGATCTGCGATCAGGAGGTGGTTGTGAGATGTTAAACGCAGCTTGTTACTCCATGTACACTACACGATGCAAGACGCGTGATTAACCTGAAACTTGGTCCAAAAAATTCTCACACAAATGAAAAATAATCTGAAAAAGGGCCAAAACTCGCACAGTGTAAAGCGAACATTTATGTGTCAAGACAATATTGAGTGCACATTTTACAACATCATAAAATGTGTGCACATCATAAAACGTGCACAAGGCACTAATAAAATGAGCGTACATTCTCTCCACATGCAAAACATTTTGCGACGACACTTCCAGGGCTTTGTAAAAATGCCTGTTTTTACAAATAAAAAATGGAATATTTTACAAAAGCACATTTATCTGTAAACACTAACATACGACACACGTCACATTAACGTGTTGGTTTACATAATGAATGACTGAACCAATCAGTGTTTAGCAGAGGCACTTTTACCCAAATTCCTTTGCAAACTGTCTGTGTTTGTTACAAAACCTCAGAATTAGTGCATTATTCAACATTAAAAGATATATGTTATATTTTAACTTTGTACAAATGACAGAATTGACATTAATGGAATTCTATCAGTATTCACACCAAACCATAAGTCATCATGACTTTATTGTCCAAGACCTCCACTTGACCGGAGCGTTGTGATTGGTAGAGAGCTGGGTTTGTGGCTGTTTTCAGCTGGCTTCTGTGCTGGAAGCACCTCTTTGTTGGTGCCTGTGGCAGGGAATCTCAGAACAAGGCTCATCTTCCCCCCAACCAGTGATGTCACCCGCTTGACCTGCATAAATGGTGGCAGCTGGTTGATGTCAAAGCCTCAAAGACCACGAGTAAAACAAGGTTTTCTGTAGATGTTTTATGGTCTTTAGTGTTTCTTGAACTATCAAAATAATACATTTTTTTTGTGTGTGTTTGTGCTATAAATAATCCGTGGGCATTTCTGTTCCCCTTTAAAGGCTGCCATCTCAAGTCTCAACTTTTGGCTCCACTTGCAGCCAGAACAATAATGATGTAACAGTTGTTATAGATGTTATTCCCCAAAATCCTTGTTGTACTTGCAACACTGCACTTCTCCTGACATGACGAACATGTGTTTACCGGTTAGAGGACATCACCACTTTGATAATGATCTGCTCACATCCAGACTTCTACATCCCTGCTGTGTCAGAATAACTCCTGCCTCAATATCTGAATTGTCAAATACATTGGAGAATGGTTCACCGCACTTGGAAAACCCCTTCAGGACAATTTCTGATGTAATTTAATCAGAGTATTACCTAAACAAGTGCAAGCAACAGACATGCAACCGTGGGGAAAATCCGGCACAGTGGATACAGTACGCTCTATCCAGCCATATTCTTATGATATTTCTGTAAACTCTAAAAAAAAAATGTTTTTACATTGGCTGTAATAACTTGCACGAGCTGACGGAATATCTGAAAAACTGTTGCAAAAGCATTACAAAGGCATAGCTCAGTTGAAAGACTCCTGCTTAATTCCCTTCTCTACCCAAGACCATTTCAATAAAGCTGTTCTCAAAATGGGATTTGGTTTGGCCTTTAGGGTACATAGTCATTTTTACTAATTCATGGGACGCCAGACTGTCAATCACAAGCTACAGGTATGTCATGGTCTGCCTCCCTGGCCTCTCTGTCCTGTTTTTAACCCTGTTCGTAGTTTGTGAGTTTTTCCCCCAGATTGTACACTCAGAGCCAAATCTCACCTGCTGCGCTTCACCGTTCGTCACAGCCACACACCTGGCGTGCATGAGTGGCTAAACCCAGACTTTCAGCTCACCCATTGCCAGATACTTTTGCTTTTCCATGATCTCCGAGACTCCTGACCTTGACCTCGTCTTCTTGCTGCTTCTACGTGTTTTGATGACGGAGCTTCCTGCAGCTATATTCAAGTTCCTGGTCTTGGCTCTGTGTGTCTCACCTGGTTCCGGAACACTCCAAGATTTCAGTTCATTTTCAAGACCTGCAGCTCCCTATTTTCCACCGCCATGAGCGGGCTGACTCTCCACTCTGCAGGCACCCCCAGCGCAACATTAGGATTTCGTCATTGTAAATAAATATCTTTTCATTCACAACCAGCTCTGTTTCCTTGCTCCCAGCATTTGGGTGCATAGCCTGAACCGGTCCAGTCCCGTCGGCCCTCTAACCACAACAAGGTAGCTGTTAATAAAGTTGAAAGTTCATTGTGAAGCTTAATGGAAGAGTGAACATTCTACAATGTTAACCTTAAAATGTCCAGCATATCTAGCAGTTCTCCTCAAATCCAGAAAGTAAGTAAGTAAGTAAGATTTATTTATATAGCACCTTTCAAGATAGAAATCACAAAGTGGTTCACATAAGAACAAAGAAATTAAAAGCAGCAGAAACATAGAATCATAAAACTAGGTAAAAGCCAGCCTATACAAAAGGGTCTTTAGCTTCACTATAAATGTTTCAACAGAGTCCACGGAGCGTAGGTCCAAAGGCAGTGTATTCCACATTTTAGGTGCCACCACCTCGAAAGCACAGTCTCCCCTGGTCTTCAGTCTTGTCCTAGGCACAACCAATAGGCCCAGGTCCGAAGACCTCAGAGACCTGCTTGTCACATATGGATGTAATAGCTCGGTGATATAAGATGGCATTTGACCATGCAGAGCTCTAA
Source organism: Thalassophryne amazonica (assembly GCF_902500255.1). Taxonomy (NCBI): domain Eukaryota; kingdom Metazoa; phylum Chordata; class Actinopteri; order Batrachoidiformes; family Batrachoididae; genus Thalassophryne; species Thalassophryne amazonica. The sequence goes on along the minus strand of NC_047115.1, from coordinate 56,725,808 downwards.
AAGTCAGTACTAGAATTTTAAATTGGAGTCTGAAATGGATAGGGAGCCAGTGCAAGGAGGAGAGGATTGGGGTTATATGTGACCTCTTTGATGACCTCGTCAGCAGCCTTGCAGCCGCAGTCTGAACCGTTTGTAAGCGGTCCAAAGAGGACTTGCTAAGGCTAAAAAATAGTGAGTTACAGTAATCCAGACGTGACGACACAAATGCATGAATGATCATCTCCAACTCCGCCCGAGCCACAATGCTGCGCAGATGGGCAATATTACGCAAATGGAAAAAACAAGACTGTGCCAGGCGGGTAACATACGCATCAAAATTGAGGGAGTGATCGAACGTAACACCCAAGTTCCTCACTGCTGAGCGAACAAAAGGGGCCAGAGAACCAAGATTCCCAACCACAGTGGGAACAAACTCGTCAGGGGCACAAACAAGGACCTCAGTTTTTGCTATATTTAAAGACAAATAGTTGGCCGCCATCCAGCCACCAATAACCTCAACACAGCTCTGAAGAGCAAATACCCTAGAGACCGTTTGAAATATACAGCTGGATGTCATCCGCATAACAGTGGTAGGAGACATCTTTAAAACTGCTCAAGACATGACCAAGTGGGAGCAAATATAGAGCAAACAATATAGGTCCCAGAACAGAACCTTGAGGCACACCACAGGATAGCATGGCAGAGGAGGACATAAATTTACCAGTAGCAACAGCGAAAGTCCTGTGTGAAAGATAAGATAAAAACCAGTCCAGAGCAGACCCTGAAATGCCCACTCAAGTCCTTAGTCTCTCAACTAAAATTCCATGATCCACCGTGTCAAAAGCTGCAGAGAGATCTAAAAGGACAAGTACAGAATATTCACCTACATCTCTGCGCATAACCATATAATTTCTTTGAAACATTCATCACTGGGGTATTTTGGCTGAGCATTTCGGTAGCTTTCATGCATATTGTGTGCAGTGAATATTAAATGCATTGCTAGCAGAGGACAGTGTCATCGGAGATGTGTACCAACGCAGTTACCACATGCGGCCATCCGAAAGGAGCTGGACATCTTTAAGATGGATCATAACTGTTAAAGGTAACCATACCACATTTTTGCAACAGTAACTGGTAAGCAATGAGAGAAATTGGCATATCGAATAATATGCTGAATTTATGTTCACTCCATGCCTCAAATCAATTTTTCAGACATTGTTACCAACCATGTTAGCGGGAAACATAGACCAATTGTTAGCATCCAATTGTCCGTGCTTTAACATTTGAACTACTATATTTTCAGGAGTATAAATTGCGTTGTTGCTTTTATTTTTTAATTTTTACTTGTTTGAGAGGCAGTGTTGCCTGTTAATTTGGAAAGTTTCTTTTTTACTTACCTTTTTAGGTACTTTATACAGTTACTTTATGCAGTTACTTCATTAGCAGCTTTATAGAGTTACTTTATTATCACCAGCCTACATAACTAATAAGATAACTAGTAATCTAACTTGGTTACTCTTAAGATTGAGTAATCAGCAAAGTAACTATTCAGAAGTAGTCCTCAGAAGTAGTACTCAGAGAAGTAACTAATAGTTACTTCTCTGAGTACTCAATCATAAAATAATCAAATTAGATTACTAGTTACTTTATTAGTTAAATTCAGCAACTGCCAACAAGTTGTCCACAAGTGCTAATAAAGTAACTGTATAAAGTAACTAATAAATAAATTCTCAAAGTAATTGTGGGAACATTGTTGAGAAGCGACTTATTTAGCAATAAAATCGTGATTCCATACATTTTCATAACCGTGGAAAGGAGAAACACATTTTCATGTTTTTTGTTTTAAATAAATGAGATAGAGAGGGTTAAACTTTGGAAGAAGGCTCAATTATTTTCAGCATGCATATCCAATCGAATTGAATCAGACTTGACGCGTTTCTTGTATGAGCAATCACTATTTTGATCTTTTTCTAATATATTTGGTGACTCGTGGACTTCAGAGATAAATACGAGGTCTCATAGAAAAGTATCGTACATTTTTATTTTTTTCAAAAACTATATGGATTTGATTCATATGTTTTTACGTCAGCCAAGCTTGAACCTTCGTGCGCATGCGTGAGTTTTTCCACGCCTGCCGGTTGCGTCATTCACCTGTGGGCAGGCTTTGAGTGAGCACTGCTCCACCCCTCTTGTCGTTGTTTCATTGCGAAGAAATGGCGGAATGATTTGGGCTTTTTTTCCATCAGAATTTTTTTCAGAAACTGTTAGAGACAGGCAACTGGAAACCATTCGAAAAATTTATCTGGCTTTCTGTGAAAATTTTACGGGCTTCACAGAGAATAAGGAGTATTACTACCGCTTTAAGGACGGCCCACAATGGCGCACGGCGCACCGCGCTCTGAGCCGCCATCGAGAAGCAGAAACCACATCATTTCTAAACGGATGGCTGTGTGGAGCCGGGACTGTCGTGTGCAATTTCTCTGGTTATCACAAGAGCTGGACATCAGCCATTTTCCGGCAGATTTCACTTTTAACAAGAGATTTTGTCATGGAAAGCCGCACGAGGCTTCGCGCGTCACGACCGATTTGCTGATGAAGTGAGACAAAGGAACACCTCCGTTTCGGAGTGTTAGAGGACAAGTTGGGACATGCCCAGCTCTCCACAATTTCTCTTATACTCACTCGACTGGTAAGCACTGAAAGCCGAGATAGACATGTCCCAACTTGTCCTCTAACACTCTGAAACAGAGGTGTTCCTTTGTCTCGCTTCATCAGCAAATCGGTCGTGACGCGCGAAGCCTCCGCGCGGCTTTACATGACAAAATCTCTTGTTAAAAGTGAAATCTGCCGGAAAATGGCTGATGTCCAGCTCTTGTGATAACCAGAGAAATTGCACACGATGGTCCAGGCTCCATCCAGCCATCCGTTTAGAGATGATCTGGTGGTTTCTGCCTCTCGATGGTGGTTCGGAGTGCGGCGCGCCGTGCGCCATTGTGGGCCGTCCTTAAAGCTGTAGTAACACTCCTTATTCTCTGTGAAGCCCGTAAAGTTTTCACCGAAAGCCAGATAAATTTTTCAAATGGTTTCCAGCTGCCTGTCTCTAACAGTTTCTGAAAAAATTCTGATGGAAAAAAAGCCCAAATCATTCCGCCATTTCCTCGCAATGGGCCTCATGTATCAATGTTGCGCACTTGTGGCGTAAATTTATGGCGTAAACTTGAAATACACCAAAGTCGCCGTGACATGTATCAAGCAGTGCGCACCTGCCCATTTCCGGCGTACGCCTAACGTGACCTTGATCAATGCGGCGGGTGAAAACAATCGTAATTATAATAAACATGCCCATAAATATTCAGATTCCGCTTCAGACACACCCTCATTTTACGACATGGAAGTCGGGAAGACGGCAATGAAAAAGAACTTCACCAATCACAACGCGTGTCAATAGAGCGTCAAAAGCGGCCGTCGTATCAATTGTTTTGTAGTATATAATCAATAAAGTGTTATAGTGGTCCCTCATTAATCGCTGGAGTTACGTTCTAAAAAATAGCCCGTAATACGCGAAACCGCAACGTAGTCAGCGTTATTTTTTTACAATTGTTATAGACGTTTCACGAATTAATTTTAACGATCAACGAACGAGGTTGGACACATAAGAAATTATTAATAGTGACTGACCAGTATTTCACAAATTGCGCCCGTGTGTCCTGACGCTGCGCCTTTTCCCACTCACACCTGGCTGCAGGTGTGTGTTTCCGTGTGACAAACACAGTTATGAGTAGTTGTTGGCGCTCTTTTCTCTTCTGGGCAACAAGATTCTTATAAACAGATACGCAGAACACAGAACACTGTAAAAAAAAAAAAAGGCATGCAAAATTGGACTAAATACTCCACGAGACTCCGAGGCCACGACAGGTGAACGGCGTTATAGTGAGGGATCACTGTATTCTCTTTTCACATGTCAATAATTCTTGACATGTGGATATTTGCTCGCTCAATTAATAAGACACGCCTAATCTGTCAGATTTCTTTATTTTTTAAATGTATTTCTGTATTTATTTTATTGTGACAACCGAATGGAGACGACAAAACCTGGCTGCAGCACGGGCGAATTAAGGGAATGACGAAACTACAGTTGTTATTATCAATTTCATTGTCTAAAACGATCACACCACATGAAGTTAAGCTCAGCGCTGCTCTGGCTCCAGGCTCGAAGTCTGGAGAAAAAGGTGAGCAGCGCTTTCCTTCCTGTCAGCGCTGTAGCCACGGATCGTGCTCCATAACAATCCCGCAAAAGCGGGATTTGTATTGATTATTATGTAGTATAATCAGGAAAGTGTTATTTATGTAACATATGCATTGATTTGTATGATGACACTGTTTATCATGTTGATCATCTTCATTTTTATATGGATTCCAGCGCTGGTTCATTTTGGTGTATAATTTACGCCACCTCTCGACCTGGTGTATATTTTCAGCGCAGCGTACGCCAACGACCACATTGATAAATGCCAAGTAGCGCAGCCGTTTTGGCGTACACCCCATATACGCTCAAATATCGCCGTACGCAACGTTGATACATGAGGCCCAATGAAACAACGACGAGAGGGGTGGAGCAGTGCTCACTCAAAGCCTGCCCACAGGCGAATGACGCAACCGACAGGCGTGGAAAAACTCACGCATGCGCACGAAAGTTCAAGCTTGGCTGACGTAAAAACATATGAATCAAATCCATATAGTTTTTGAAAAGACATGAAAAGGCGGCATGGTGGTTTAGTGGTTAGCACTACTGCCTCACAGCAAGAAGGTCATGGGATCGATTCCCACCTGTGGCCTTTCTGTGTGGAGTTTGCGTGTTCTCCCTGTGTTTGCATGGGTTTCCTCCGGGTGCTCCGGCTTCCTCCCACATCCAAAGACTCACACGTTAGGTGGATTGGAAACTTTAAATTGTCCCTAGTTGTGCGTGCAGGTGTGAATGTGTTTGTTTGTCTGTATGTGGCCCTGCGACAGACTGGTGTCCTGTCCACGGTGTACCCCACCTCACACCCGATGACTGCTGGGATAGGCTCCAGCCCCACCTCCCCCCATCTGTGACCATTAATTAGAGCAAAGGTGTCAAACTGATTCCAGAAAGGGCCAAGAGGGTGCAGGTTTTCTTTGTAACCACCAACTCCAGCAGGTGATTTCACTAATGAACTCTTCCCATCTACTCAAAGTGATGTTCATCAGTGAAATCACCTGCTGGAGTTGGTGGTTACAAAGAAAACCTGCACCCTCTTGGCCCTTTCTGGAATCAGTTTGACAGCTATGAATTAGAGTAAGTTGAAGATGAGTGAGTTAGTGTCATGAATAAATGAGAGAGAGACAGAGAGGTGATGGTCTAGTGGCTAAGCATTGTGCTTAGTCACTAACTGCTGAGTGGGGTACTTCAATGCCCAAAGTTTCAGACCTGTCAGATGTTTGCATATATGAGCTCACAGATATGAACTGCTAGACTTTATTTTGACAAAGATAATTGTTGTGTAAATTATACAGTCAAAGGTTAGCGCAATCTACCCATATATACTATCTACTAGAAACATTTGATGGTAAGTATGTACTCAGAGTATACAACTGCTATTGTGCTATTGTGTTTCTGCATTCTCAAATAGTGATGGACTATAGGCATTTCTGGAGAGGACAGTTTTTGACAGACAGAGATTTACACCCCAATATTAAAGACATTTGTGCGAATAAGTGCACATCCGTTTGTGGCATCACAGAGAGTGATTACCTCTTTCAAACAAAAAATATTATTCACAGAACACTGATGCTTGAGTATGAAATGCACTCTATTTCCCGAGAGGACAGTTTTGACAGACAGAGGTACACCCCAACATTAAAGACATTTGAGTGAATTAGGTACACATCCGTTTGTGGCATCATAGATAGTGATTACCTCTTTCAAACAAAAAAATATTATTCACAGAACGCTCATGCTTGAGTTTGAAATGCACTCTATTTCCAGAGAGGACGTTTTTGACAGACAAGACATTTTATTTTTGAATGCCTGTTTTAAGTTGTTTCCCCATTGGCCAATGGTCCTGGGAATTAGATTGTTATACAGTAAGCTTTTTTAGGGAAATTAGTCCATTTAGTGGTTACCTACTCAATATTTAATAGTTCTGGCAGCCCATCAAAATTAGACATCATGGAAATGACACAGATGTTTTGGTAAAAACTGATATAATTAGAGTTCTGCTGGTAAACAAATGGGGATATCAAACCAAATGACCATTGCTGCTGATCGCCCAGCAGTAGTTATCCATGCGTGGCAAACTACACTTTGTTGGTCATTTCCACCTTGTCATTAAACAAAACTTTATCTTGAAAATCCACATATGTACCTTGATTGTAAAGCAGCTCAGAAGATATTTTGGTTAACCCTCTGGGGTCCGAGGGCATTTTTTGGACAGTTCACTCGCCTGGCATAAATGTTTTATTATTGCTGTTAAAAGCTCACCCTGCATGCCACAATCAAGTGGTATGTCTCTTTTTTCAACCTGTACTTTCAGAATATATATGCTATAGTGGTGTTTTATAAGTGTAATAAATGTTTACAATCAGAAATAAGAAAGGAAAACAATAAAGCGGAAATAATTTTCACACACATTTATTCAAAACACACAGCAAACTATAATAAACAACTATGTTGACACTTTATAAAGGTAGTTTGGGTTCTTGTACAAAAGAATGTACAAAATAAAGGTTCTAACAATAAACACAAATTTACATTTTGAACAATATATACAAAATGGTCTATGTGTTGTGTTTGTCTTCATCTCAAAGCAATTTCTGTCTGCTATTACACAAAGGCCTACAACACAAACTTTTTAATTCCATGGAGTTGACTCCCTCTTGGAATGTGTTCCAGCACTGTAAACAACCTAGCTTCACAGTTTGAGGCCCTGTCCACCCCTCCGCCCGTCCTTTCATCCATATGCGTAAACGGCACTTTATGAATGCAAGCAAGAGAGGCTTATTCAACAATATTCACTGGCCCAGTAGTGAATCATTCACTCTTTGGTCCACCACGTGAGGTTGTATGAGGCACTCTTATACTGATCACTTCCATTTATATCTGCAACCCTGCGCTTTTACGCATGGAGCCAAGCAGCCAGAGGGCTATTCAAACAGCATTCAAATGCCAAAGAGTGACACATCGCTGCTCCTAACAATGTTTGGCCTCTCATGTGAGACTGCGCTGTCCTACGACTGGATATTGGAAAACCATGTGACGGTGAACCAATTCTGTTTGGACACTCACATTGCACATCTCATCACACAGCTTCTATTTGGACTACAAGCACGGAGGACAGCTGAACCGAAGTCCGGGAAGTGTACTTTTCAGCAAAGTAAGTTTCTATCTAATGTCATTAAAAACAGCATATCATTTAATAAAACTAAGAGGGTTAAACATTTTACATCTAATTTCATGTGCAGGTACACAGCAAATATTTGAAAAATGACATGAATATTTTGCATGACAGTTGTGTTGTGAAATTTACGTGTTTAAATCCCAGATAACCAAAAATGTGTTGTGTTTACTATGGTGTATATACACTATGATATGTAGCTACATCATTTGGAACTGGCATAAAATTATTAAAAACAGAACATGTTGAACCGATGCTTCTGCACCACCTGGTAGAGCTTTGCTTTTACTGTGATATAATCATGACTTCTAAAAAGGATCAAAATGAAAGATAAGCATTGATCTTACATCCCTCTAAGACCTCTCTGACGTCATTATAATTTTGACCCATAGATGTTCAATTAGCTCTCACACGTCTGCAATTCCATCAGTGTGTTATCACACGGGAGTCTATGTGTGTGTTTGCACCATAATGCAGCTGTCTGACCAGCTTCTCTGTATGCAATCCACACTGCTGCATGCTGAAATTCATTCTTAAGCCTTTAGACTCAATTTTGTCTTAAATTTACGTTCCTTCCTTTCATCTAAGCGGCGCTTTGGGGAGGCATCCTCTAATAATTTGTAACTCATTAAGCTCTCTTCACATCTCCGCACTTTTCTGCTGCGCCAGCAACATACTGTACGTTACAGATAATATACTGCGGTGCTAAACACACAAGCACACAGCAATGTGCAAATTACAGGGAAGTGCACGACACACCAGAGGGTACTGCGGTGGCCGACAAGGGGTGAAGTGCATGTTAGAGCCTGGTGGATGGACAAGAGGAAATGGTCACACAGACATCTGCACTTTGGTGCAAGTTGCTGTTTGAAGTGCTGACATCAGGATGTATCCGCCCCCTGACCCCAACCTTGGAGGGTCAAGCTGTAAGTATCTCTAGCCACGGGCTTTATTTAGCACTTGCACCAAAGATATGAGTCAGCAGTAACCTTAAAGATGTTGATTACACGTGCAAAGCTTAGACTTCTGAAATAAAACTGGAAGACACCAAAAGCCAATGGGATCATCTGTTGCATTTGGGTACTTTTGCTTATCGAGAACCATTTGGGTGGAGAATGGGGGGGGTCAACGCTGCATCTCTTGACACTCCCACAGTACAGTATTTGCAAAATCCATTGATTGTATTTTTTCACACAGTCGTGTATGTGTGCATGCATTCTGCCAAATAACAAAACACCCTCACTTTCACTGCTAATTCACTTTTTTTTCACCTACTTCCTCAAACACACACACACACACACACACACACACACACACACACACACACACACACACACACACACACACACACACACCACACACACACACACACACACACACACACACTCTCCCCGCAATTATTGCACTCCAATAGCTGTGGAGACAAAAGACATCATCGCAACAGCGATGCTTTGGTCACCGCTGAGCCCATGGCGAGACAAGATGGTCCAATGAACAGAGATCTTACAAAAAAACAAAAAGCTTCAAAGCATCTGCTAAGTGATAGCTTTTTTTAGTTTGTGAGAGCACTGGAGGGTGGAGAAATTTTCATATAAATGTGCTCATAGTGCAATAAACCCATAGAGAATTTCCAGGTGTTTGGTGCCTAAAGGAAGCTGAAAGAACACCTTATGATGCTCAGGCTCTCTGCGGCTGCACTCACTGTAATGTCATGATTTTTTTTGTTTTTTTTGTGTGTGTGTGTGTGTGTGTGTGTATAAATTTCACCATTGTGCACAGACTCTGTGTTAATCGCCACTTTGTTGGGTAAATTAAGATTTTGCTATTATCCCTTTGTTCTCATTTGTAAAATAAAAGTACTGCATTAAATGTTCATGGTGTGGACCCTTTCAAATTTGCAAAAGTTGCTTCATGTTAAACATCGTTCGAATCAAGTAATTTTGTTGTAACCTTTATTTCACCAGGTTTGTCCCATTGAGCTCAGAAGATCTCTTTTTCAGGGGAGACCTCACCAAAAATGGCAGCAATACACAGTTTCAACAAACAGTGACACAGACTCAATACAGTACAAATATGTAAGGAAACATCAGTTAAAACAGCGACATTCAGAAACTCTGGATTATAGCCTTTTAACTGCAGATTTAAAAACAGTCAAAGACACCAAGTTTGCAGTTTAAATTATTCCACATAGTCGGTGCAGAAAACCTAAAGGCCTTCTTTCCCAGTTCAGTTCGTACTCTTGGGACAACAAACTGTACAAAGCTCGGTGATCTCAGGTTGTGTGATCCCTCCTTTAAAATCAAAAAGGAGGAGAGGTAGTCGGTGTCATGCCCCACCCAGTTCCAGGCTTCAGTCCTTATTTTCCCTCTTTATTTGGTTCTGCTCCTTTTGCCCCAGCCTTGTTTTATTTTTTGCCTTTTTCATCATGTGTTTATTCTATCTTCTATTTGTGTTTTGTCACTTTCTTTCTTTGTTACTTTTATACTTCTGCCATATTCCAGTTCCGTTCTAGTTTTGTTTTATCAGTCTGTTTTCATGGTTCATCATTTAGTTATTGTTTGCCTATTGTTTTTGCTGTTCTCATTTCTGTTGTGTAGTACTGATATGCCAGGTTTTGTTTTTCTTATAGGTTTGTCCGTCTGTTCCACTTGGTTTTGTCAGTGTGTTATTTCCCATGATTCTGTTTATCACGTTCTGGTATGCTTTTCAGCCCTGTTCAAGTTTAGATTCCTGTTCATGTTTTTCTTTGTATGATCTCTAGTTGTCATGTCTGTAATCTCGTCACCGCTCACTTGCACCTGCCTGTCATTCTCTCTTTGTCTGCACTCCTCTCAGGTCTCTAAGTTGTCATGTCCAGTTTCATTGTTATCACAGTCTCTTTCTGATCACTGCACTCTCATGTCCCACACCTGCACTTTGTCATCACTGTTGGCCACGCCCCATTCATCTGTCATTTACTTGCCCATTTGTCACCGCCTTTCTGCATCTCTTTTGCCTCTTAGTTGTCACCTGACCACGCCCCCTTCCAGGCCCTTCCTCCTCCACGTGCACCTCATTATCTTATTAACACCTGTTCTTATTTAAACTGCTTCTGTTCACTTCCTCCCTGCTCGTTTGTTGATTCATTCACTCACCAGCACTTTGTCTCAGTCCTGTTTTGCCAAGCCGTGTTTTTTGACTCAGCTCTGTGTACCAGATCCTGCCTTTGGCCTCATCCCTGACAACTCTGTTTGCTCGTGTACTGACCCTGCTTGTTTTTGACCACGTCTTCTGTCTTGTCCCTGCCCGGTACTTTTGCTCCACGGACTGCCTTCCTGTTACTGAACCCAGGTCTGAATTAAACCATCCTTTACGCATACGTCCTGTGATGAGCCTGCATTTGTGTCCAGCCTCTGTCTGTGTCTCGCCTCCGCTCAGTCCTGTCAGAACAAACGAGCCAGACATGGACGCAGCGGGCTCGAACCCGGTCGACAGGAACCAGGACCCCGACGCCATCAAAAGGATTTTTGATGACATTCAATTTTTCTTTGTGTGTTTCCACGACTGCTACTCTCCAAAGGAAAAATTTGATTTTCTAGAGCAGGCATGGGAACTTTTGGAAGCTAATGTTTGGCTTTATGAGCTCTTCCCTGATCTGCAGGACCTGGACGCAATTTTTTCTGGCCAAAGACTTCCCGACTGGATAAAACATCCAGAGGCCCACCTGTATTCTCAACACCTGCCCTCTGATGACGACGCTGAGTGGAGCGACTGTGATGAAGATGACGATGACGATTCGTCAGAGACAGAGCAGTTTGCAGTCCAGGACACGATAAATGTGTTATTTAAGATACAGGACCTATTTTCTGAATATCAGGACAATCTGAGTCCACAGAACCGACGTCGCGTTCTGTCGGCCCTTGATCAGCTTTTACAAGCCAAGCCAGACGTGGTCCACTCTTTTCTTGAACTGAAGAACATAAAATCTCATTTTAAGCAGGGCCAGGTTCCTCCATGCATCGAAGATCCGATTGAGTTTTTGTTTGAATCGGACATCACCGCTGCCTGTTCAACCGCACCTCAGTACATAACAATTTCGGACGCAGCCTGGTGCGCATCAGTGCAAAAACCGGCCGCACCATCTCAGCCGGTGAAACCGGAATCACAGCCACGCTCAGCACCCATTCTGGCCCCTTCACGGGCACCACCTAAGCCTGCGCTGCATAAGACTCATGTGGATTCCACATGCCTGCCACGGGCCGCAGCGGAGCCGGTCTCCACCGTGTTGACGCCATCAGTGCGTTGGCACCAGGAAGCCCCAACCGTGCTCACGTCTTGGACTTCCTCATGCTCGACTTCTCAGCATCTCCGTGAAATGACAACGGCTGTTCCAAGCCTACCACCTGTACCAGCCCTTCGTAAGCCTCGTGCACCTGTGCCACGAAAGACCGCTCGCACCGCGCCAGCGGCTAAACCAGTCTCCACGCTAGCGGTACCTGCGGCACCAGCGGCTGAACCAGTCTCCGCACCTGTGGCACCTGCGGCTGAACCAGACTCCGCGCGCACCGCGCCAGCGGCTGAACCAGACTCCGCGCGCACCGCGCCAGCGGCTGAACCAGACTCCGCGCGCTCCGCGCCAGCGGCTCAACCCGTCTCCGCGCGCTCCGCGCCAGCGGCTCAACCCGTCTCCGCGCACAATGCACCTTCGTCATCTCCAGCCGGACGAGCAGTAGAGAGTACCGTGTGTGTGGCACCTGCCGCCGGACCGGCCTCAGCGCACGTTGCTTTAGCATTGCCAGCGGCTCTTAATGGATTAACTTCAGTGAGCACCGCGCTAAAGCCAGTCTCGACGCCTGTCGGAGCGTCGACCGAATGCACGCTGTCTGGACCTTCCTCTCCTCAGCCTCCTCGTCCTGCTCCAGCTTTTGTGTCGGCCCAGAAGACGACGCCCGTGGACATTAACCAAGGGACGGTTAGTGACTTTTTATTTGAACTCTATTTGTTACGGGTTTACTTTGTGCTTTCTTTATGTGCCTCAGTATTTTGTCTGTTCAAAGCCCCACGCCCACTCCTGGGGTGGGCCATGAATGACCACGACACACAATTTTTGACGGTCTTGACTTGGATGCTGGATAAAATTTTGTTCCTTGGGATCTCCCCAGGGTTCGGTTGTGGGTTCCTGGAAATAATTTCCACCCAACGTCTGTTTAAATCCTCTCTCAGGTCCCTGATTACATCTGTTAATCCCGATTATCCACAGAGTTTGGTTAACCATTTTTTGCAATACATTCGGCACTCTGAGAAAGCACAGGTTTTTCTGGTTGGTGCTTTGTTCGTCTGGTTTTGGTTATTGTTTTCTGTCTGCATTTTTGCTCATTTATGTGGGTTCTTTACTTTTTATGGTTTTTGTTCAAATACATTTAGTCAGCATATGAGTGTTCTTTTCTGTCTCTTTTTAGTCATTTTCTTAGGGTATTGTGCATATATCTAAATATCATGTGTTATGGATTCTTACGTTGGTTTGATTTGGTCAGTAACTGGGATGTGGACGCACTTTGTTTTTCTTTTGATGGGCTGTTCGGCTTAGCTCTTCTCCTTTTTGCCCAGTGGCTTCTCCATACTGTGGGACTCCTCCTGAGGAGGTTGGTTTCTTCACACCACTGTTTTGGAGTAATTTGTCCTAAATCTGGCCCAGATTGTTCCTCTGGCACCGCTCTGGGGGTCGGTTTGTCCCATAGTCGAGTCCCTGATGTGTCCTTGCATGTTACTTCCCAGGTCCGCCCTCCTGACCTGGTGGTTAATCACGACCCAGTTGTATGTCACGTGCCCAGGCCCTGTGTTACGCCACATGGTCGCCCTCCTGAGCCGCCTGGGGGTCTCTTTCCTGCCATGGCTATGCCTTATTTTGGATCCCACGACCGCCTGCCAGGTTTTTGCTGTTCGGGTTTTCCCCTGCCTGTTTTTCTGGGGTCTGTTGTCAGTCATCCTTGGGACCTCCTCTTTTTTGGGCCCTGTCATGGCTTTCCTGCCTCGGTCTGCCCGCCGTCCTGGGCCCCCGGCCGCCCACCCAGTGTCGGGTCGTTTTTGGGCGGGTGCCCTGGGGCACCCACTTGGGGGAGGGGTACTGTCATGCCCCACCCAGTTCCAGGCTTCAGTCCTTATTTTCCCTCTTTATTTGGTTCTGCTCCTTTTGCCCCAGCCTTGTTTTATTAATTGCCTTTTTCATCATGTGTTTATTCTATGTTCTATTTGTGCTTTGTCACTTTCTTTCTTTGTTACTTTTATACTTCTGCCATGTTCCAGTTCTGTTCTAGTTTTGTTCTATCAGTCTGTTTTCATGGTTCATCATTTAGTTATTGTTTGCCTATTGTTTTTGCTGTTCTCATTTCTGTTGTGTAGTACTGATATGCCAGGTTTTGTTTTTCTTATAGGTTTGTCCGTCTGTTCCACTTGGTTTTGTCAGTGTGTTATTTCCCATGATTCTGTTTATCACGTTCTGGTATGCTTTTCAGCCCTGTTCAAGTTTAGATTCCTGTTCATGTTTTTCTTTGTATGATCTCATGTCATGTCTGTAATCTCGTCACCGCTCACTTGCACCTGCCTGTCATTCTCTCTTTGTCTGCACTCCTCTCAGGTCTCTAAGTTGTCATGTCCAGTTTCATTGTTATCACAGTCTCTTTCTGATCACTGCACTCTCATGTCCCACACCTGCACTTTGTCATCACTGTTGGCCACGCCCCATTCATCTGTCATTTACTTGCCCATTTGTCACCGCCTTTCTGCATCTTAGTTGTCACCTGACCACGCCCCCTTCCAGGCCCTTCCTCCTCCACGTGCACCTCATTATCTTATTAACACCTGTTCTTATTTAAACTGCTTCTGTTCACTTCCTCCCTGCTCGTTTGTTGATTCATTCACTCACCAGCACTTTGTTTCAGTCCTGTTTTGCCAAGCCGTGTTTTTTTTTTTTACTCTGCTCTGTGTACCAGATCCTGCCTTTTGCCTCAGCCCTGACAACTCTGTTTGCTTGTGTACTGACCCTGCTTGTTTTTGACCACGTCCTCTGTCTTGTCCCTGCCCGGTACTTTTGCTCCGCGGACTGCCTTCCTGTTACTGAACCCAGGTCTGAATTAAACCATCCTTTACACATACGTCCTTTGGTGAGCCTGCATTTGTGTCCAGCCTCTGTCTGTGTCTCGCCTCTGCTCAGTCCTGTCAGTCGGGAATTTTCCCAAGAATGGCTTTATAAAAGAACACATACCAATGTCCAAGACGGTGTATAGTTAAAGATGTCCAACTAACTTTAGTGTATAAAGTACAGTGATGAGTTAAAAAAAACATAGTTTGTTATAAATCTCAAAGCTCCTTGGTACACACTGTCCAACATTTGCAGACTCTGAGCAGATGCATTCATGTATAAAACATCACCATAATCATGGAGAGGTAAGAATGTAGACTCCACAAGTGTCTTTTTGACATTAAAAAAAGAGATTACTATTTGTATTAATTATACAAATTAACTGCATTAATTATTGCAATATTTCACATTTTATCTCTGTCATGTATCATAAAATTGCAGATAATTTTATTGCTGGCAAATTACATATTTTCAGTGGATTCAACAGCAAATACAGTGAGTTTGCAGCATTACAGCTGGCAGATGAAAATGTTAGTCGATGGATTGGGCATCATAGTGATCATGAACTGTCCGTAGGTGTGCATGCGGGTGTGGATGTGTTTGTCTGTCTATATGTGTCCCTGTGACAGACTGGCATCCTGTCCAGGGTGTACCCCACCTCACGCCCTATGGCTGATGAGATGGGCTCCAGCCC